>NC_064627.1:906304027-906607058 GCF_023864275.1 Schistocerca cancellata | reverse complement strand
ACCTCGTAGAGCAGTTACCAGTAAGATCTAGGGATCACTCTTGAAGAAAGACAGATATTTCTAGCCCGTGCAAGACAACCGGAATAAAGTAACAGTCTTAATGAAAAATATTATCAATATAGCGCAAAATAAATTTAGACTGCCGTTGCATTTCATAAGAATATGCTATGAATATCCAAGGTGTCCCAGGAGGAATGATCGATGTTCAAGCATATAACAGGAAAGATCATCCGAAGCAAAAAGTCTAGTAAACGAGAAAATGCATACCTTAAGAGCTATGAGCACTTTTTCATCTTCGCTACCGTGAAGTTCATCTCTTCTATGGCCCAAGTGCTCGTGACTCTTGAGGCATGCGTTTTGGAGCCAATGTTAAGTCGACAATTTTTTCTTATCTTGGACCGTATTACCGCCTCCCAATATATGGAAAGAAAAGAGCTTGTTGTAGAAGAGATTTGTTTTACAGTATCGAAGATGAAGTGCCGGCCGGTGTGGCCGAGCGGTTCTAGGCGTTTGAGTCTGGAACCGTACGACCACTACGCTCGCAGGTTCGAATCCTGCCTCGGGCATGGATGTGTGTGGTGTCCTTAGGTTAGTTAGGTTTAAGTAGTTCTAAGTTCTGGGGGACTGATGACGTCAGATGTTAAGTCCCATAGTGCTCAGAGCCATTTGAACCATTTGAAGATAAAGTGTCCATATCTATTAAAGTATACAGTTTAGAGTTCATGTTTCTCGGACGTTTTTGTTTTGAATGATCGTTCCTGTCAAAATCCCTGCATATTGACGATCTCTTGGGTCACCCTATATTTTGGCAGACATAATGATATATGGAGCAAGAATATGGGTCCGCAGATTGAGGACATCATTGGTCCAGGTAAGAAGAAGAGTGCAGAGAAGAATAATGAAAAGATTAACCGGCGCAGAGAAGAGTTGTGATACGATTAACTGGAGAATATCGTTTGGTACCTACAGATGATGTTTGATTCTTGGAATCTGTCTAATGGATTCTATCATACGCGACATAAGTGTACTGTATTGACTAAGAAAAAGGTCCTGATAGAAAAGAAAAACCACTGTAGGAGAATATGCAGACAGAAAGTTGGAAATAATGAATAATTTCTTAATAGAACGGCGAGCAGCCCGGGAGAGCAGTGCTAGTTGGAAACGACTTCATGAAATATTTATTGATGTTGAGGAAATGTTGTTTATGATATTTACTCATCAAGAGGGATGGCTCATTTTATAAATGGACACGATATATACGTAACTCACCTAACTGAAGAAGATAAACAGAAGTGAAAGTGGTATTTGTGGGCTGGCAGGAACTCGTGCACACGTTGTCATCCATTGTGAACTATTTTGAAACAGTGTCTATAACAGAGGCAGAGAAAGAGAATTATATGATATACTAAACAGATTAGCTAAAAAGGTGTTCTGGAAGTGTACTTGGCGAGACAAGAATCAGCCACAAGAAGACAACCACAGCCAGCATAAGTGGGATAACATCACGGCACCTCTAGGATAGGACGAATAGCATCTATGATACCTGGGAAAGACTTCGATACTATCAAAGAGGAGCAACTATATTTAAATATTTAAGTTGGCGGATGTTGCCTTTGTGCTTCACTTCATGCCAGGAGAAACAGATTAAGAAATCGTCATTTTTTCTGTTTTTCCGTCGTTTCTTTAGTTCCATCAAAATTCGTGGACGTATGTTCCGTCCATGCAACTAATTGAAGGCAGTTTGTTTATTGCCAAACGCATTTCGTTTCTTGTTTTGTGAAGGATCTTCAGTTACCTGTAATACATGTTATTTTTTTGTACATACAATAAACGTATTATGTGGTAGTTACAATATATTACTATGTTACATTTTGTCGTGTTTTTTCATGTTTTTTAGGTTAGTTGCACAAATTTCGTGACGTGCCCAGAATTTACAAACAACAGACAAACTAGATAAATACCAAGGAGTAGGTATATACCTGTTAGAGTGCCAAGAATGTAAAGCAGTATATTTGGGGATGACAGGTAGGAACTTCAAAACTAGATGCAAAGAACATATAAGGAGTTAGAAATATGAAAAGAGCCATTCTACCTTCACCGAATACCTGATAAAACAAGGACACGAACCATTCAGCATGGAACATGACATGACAGTTATTAGAGTGAATAATCACGTCAAAAGACTTGTGAGAATACAAGAAAGCTTTAACATACAAAGAGCAACTGCAATGAGAAAGACGATACTCAGTGACCAAATCCATATAAACAACTGTCTGATCATGTTAGCCACTAAAATAATAACCAACATGGATCTGAATTATAACCAGAATAGATAATTAATGAATCTTCCTCTCTACCCCGTTCTCTCTCCCTCCCTCTCTCTCTCTCTCTCTCTCTCTCTCTCTCTCTCTCTCCCCCCCTCTGTCTTTCCCTACACACACACACACACACACACACACACACACACACACACAATATAAGAACATATCAAACCACACACACCAGAGCGCAAGACTATGTTTTCATAAAGCAAACGTGCTGCGGGCCGATACCAGGATCAGATGATAGTTTTCGTTTCGAATTAGAGTATCTGAAATTTCAGTGAAATAGTCTGTTCTTATTCCTACACTTTATAATTAAAGTTTTTTTTGTGTTTGTACTAACAGAAGAGCGATTTTGTTTTTCTTCTAGGCTGCAAACAGACATATGACATCTAACGTACAAATGAATAAAGATCTCACCCTGCAATCTATTAACAGGATATTAAGAATACACACTTGCAATGTGGTTAAAAAGTTTGGTTTTTATACTGTAGATATTACAAATCTGATGACGATGCCTGAGCGTTTCTACTGTAATAAGACTTTGGAATGACCAAGGGTCTTTTTGGACAAATTCTCGTCAAATTCGAATGAAATCCCGAGCCTTCGATGAGTGCTTCCATCATCGCCGTCAGAGGCCGACCGTCCTGAAACAGGCGAGCCTCCCACTTTTACGCTTAGTGCATGACACCTGTTTGGCTGGATTTTATCCGAATCTGACGCGGTTAGTGTAACCACAACTTTTTATTCAAGGGCTCCATCGCAGAAAGTAAAATAGCCATCCAGTACTATAAGTCCTACGTCGATACTAAGAATGCTACGCACCACTCTTAAAATGTGTGATGTTTTTACTACAACATGTTTCGGGACTACATTATTCCAAGATTAAGTGCTTACACCTTTTATGCCGTCAGAGCCCGCCAAAAATAAAAGCCAGCAGCATACATGCGCTGTTATACTTAAAACTCTTCCTAGAACATATCATGTTAGCTTGTTATACACTGACGTGATAAAAAGTAACGGGATGGCAATATGCACATGTACTGATGGCGGTGGTATCGCGTACAGAAGGTATAAAAGGGGAGTGCATTGGCGGAGCTTTCGCTTGTGTTCAAGTGTTTCATGTGAAAAAGGATCCGACGTAATTGTGGCCGCACGACGTGTATTAACAGACTTTGAACGCGGAATAGTAGTTGCAACTGGATGAATGGAACATTTCATTTTGGAAATCGTTAAGAAATTAAATTTTCCGAGTTCCACAGTGTCAAGAGTGTGCCCAGAATATCAAATTTCGTGCGTTACCTCTCTCGACGAGCAACCAGTAGCAGACAGCCTTCACGTGCAGACCGAGAGAAGCGGTGTTTGCGTAGTTGTCAGTGCTAACAGACAAACAACACTGCGTGACATAACCAAAGAAACCAATGTGAGACCTACGACGAACCTACACGGTAGTACAATGCGACGAAATTTGTCGTTGACGGGTTGTGGGAGCAGACGACCTTTTCGAGTGTCTTTGAAATTAGCTCGACGTCCCCTATCGTGCCTCCTGCGCTCATGATCATAGCGGTTGGCTCCTAGACGGCAGAGAAACAGTGTCCTGGTTAGATGAGACTCGATTTCAGTTGGTAAAGTCTGGTCGTAGGTTTCGAGTGTGGCGCCGATCCAAGAAGCCATGTAGCCAAGTTGACAACAAGATACTGTGTAAGCTGGTGGTGGCTCCATAATGGTGTGGGCTGTGTCTACGTGGAGCGGTTATGTTCGGCTATTTGGAGACCATTTGCAGATGTTCATGGACTCACGTTCCAAAACATCGATGGAATCCTTCTGGATTACAGGGTGCCTTGTCATCGGGCAACAATTGTTCTTTATTGGTTTCAAGAGCATTCTGGACAGTTCCGGCAATTGTTCTGGCCACCAAGATCGCCCGACACGAATCCCATCGAACATTTACGGGCCATAATGGACATGTCAGTTCGTACAAAAAATCCTGCCAGGCTTTCGCAATTATGGACTGCTAGAGAGGCCTTGCCACAGTGGTAACACGGGTTCCCGTCAGATCACCGAAGTTACGCGTTGTCGGGCTAGACTAGCGCTTGGATGGGTGATCATCCTGTCTGCCAAGCGCTGTTGCCAACTGGGGTGCACACAGTCCTTGTGAGGAAACTGAGGAGCTACTCGACTGAGATGTAGCGGCTCCGGTCTCGTAAACTGACACATGACCGGGAGAGCGGTGTGCTGACCACATGCCCATCCTTATCAGCATCCACTGATGCCTGTGGACTGAGAATGACACGGTGGCCGGTAGGTACCGTTGGGCTTTCATGACCTGTTCGGGTGGAGTTTAGTTTAGGTTTTTAGAGAGGTAGCATGGGTCAATATTTCTCCAGGGGACTTCCAACGACTGGTTGAGTGCATCTCACCTCGAGTTCCTGCACCACGAGGTCCGACACGATGTTTGGAGATGTCCCATTACTTGTCAATTCAGCGTAATCTCAGAGCTCAGTTGTAAACTGTGAAGCTGTAAGTACTTGATAACTGGATAATGTGGACTCGAAACATATTGACAGTTTGACAGCTTGTGCGTAACATTCTTACTACCGATTGATGACACAGTTGTACTATGGCTTCACAACATACAAATACACTACTGGCCGTTAAAATTGCTACACCACGAAGATGACGTGCTACAGACGCGAAATTTAACCGAAAGGAAGAAGATGGTGTGATATGCAAATAATTAGCTTTTCAGAGCATTCACACAAGGTTGGCGCCGGTATCGACACCTACAACGTGCTGACATGAGGAAAGTTTACAATTGATTTCTCATAGACAAACAGCAGTTTACCGGCTTTGCCTGGTGAAACGTTGTCGTGATGTCTCGTGTAAGGAGGAGAAATGCGTACCATCACGTTTTCGACTTTGATAAAGGGCTGATTATGGCCTATCGCGATTGGGGTTTCTCGTATAGCGACATTGCTGCTCGCGTTGGTCGAGATCCTATGACCGTTAGCAGAATAAGGAATCTGTGGGTTCAGGAGGGTAATACGGAACGCCGTGCTGGATACCAACGGCATCGTATCACTAGCAGTCGAGATGACAGGCATCTCATGAGCATGGCTGTAACGGATCGTGCAGCCACGTCTCCATCCCTGAGTCAACAGATGGGAACGTTTGCAAGAGAACAACCATCGGCACGAACAGTTCGACGACGTTTGCAGCAGCATGGACTATCTGCTCGGAGACATGACTCCGGTTACCCTTGACGCTGCATCACAGACAGGAGCGCCTGCGATGGTGTTCTCAACAACGAACCTGGGTGCACGAATGACAAAATGCCATTTCTTCGGATGAATCCAGGTTCTGTTTACAGCATCATGATGGTCGCATCCGTGTTAGGCGACATCGTGGTGAACGCACATTGGAAGCATGTATTCGTCATCTCCATACTGGCGTATCACCCGGCGTGATGGTATGGGTTGCTATTGGTTACACGTATCGGTCACCTCTTGTTCGCATTGACGGCACTTTGAGCAGTGGACGTTACATTTCAGATGTGTTATGACCCGTGGCTCTAGCCTTCATTCGATCCCTGCAAAACCCTACATTTCAGCAGGATAAAGCTCGAACGCATATTGCAGGTCCTGTACGGGCCTTTCTGGATACAGAAAATGTTCGACTGCTGCCCTGACCAGCACATTCGCCATATCTCTCAACAATTGAAAACGTCTGCTCCATGATGGCCGAGCAACTGGCTCGTCACAATACGCCAGTCACTACTCCTGATGAACTGTGGTATCGTGTTGAGGCTGCGTGGGCAGCTGTACCTGTACACGCCATCCAAGCTCTTTTTGACTCAATGCCCAGGCGTATCAAGGCCGTTATTACGGCCAGAGGTGGTTGTTCTGGGTACTGCTTTCTGAGGATCTATGCACCCAAATTGCATGAAAATGTAATCACATGAGATTTCTAGTATAATATATTAGTCCAATGAATACCCGTTTATCATCTGCATTTCTTCTTGGTGCAGCAATTTTAATGGCCAGTAGTGTAGTTACATGCTTTACCTTCCTAGCGTGTATGCAACAAAAACAGTAATGCACAGTACTCCCTGATGATCTCTAGCCAGCTGTACGTTTATAAGAGTTGTATGAAGTATTATTTTTTCGTGAGTGCCTGACGGCACGGTAATTCCAATGTTTACAGGCGTGTCGCTGCTGGCGCTGGGCTCAGTGGAGGGCTACCACGGCTACGTGCTGATCGTGTGGCTGTACGGCGTCTGCCTGGGCGGCTTCGTCTACTCGTTCAAGGTGTTCGCCATGGAGTGCGTGCGCTCCCGCTACTTTGCGCGCGCCTGGGGCTTCGTGCAGGGCGCCGAGGCGGTGCCGCTGCTGGTCGGCGTGCCCGTCACCGGTAAAAACGGCGGTTCAGTTTTGGTTTTTGTAAAACATATCGATGTCTTTGTAGTACAAAAAGTACGATTCGTGTTTTTTAAGTAAGGACCGTTTCGTTGTAGACACTAGTAATTCGCGCGCATACCGCAACGAGCGCGTGCGTCGTGTACCGGCATGCCGCGGGAACAACTGTGCTCAGTTTCAGCTCTGTAGCTAACCTGTATGGTTCTGTTCTGTGCTTTCGAAATGTTTAAGATTGTCAGCTCACCCGCCGCGTGTGAGGTTCTTTCAGTGATACGGTTTTTGTCAGCACGGAACCTATCTGCTGCAACAATTCAGCGACAGATTTGCGAAGTGTACGGTGATACTGTTATGAGTGAAGTGCATAAGTGAGTGTGAGAATTCAAAGATGGCCGTGACAACGTCCATGATGAGGACATATCCGGTCGCCCTTCTTTGATTACAGACGATTTGGTGGCTTCAGTTGAAGCGAGAACTTTGTGAGAACAGACGCTTTACAACAATAGGTCCTCAAACGAATTTCCTGACGCGTCGAGATCAGTGCTTTAAAACATTATTTCTCAACACCTAAAGTTTAGGAAACTGTGCTCCCGTTGGGTCTTGAAATTCCTAACAGAGGACCAGAAACCAAAGATTCGAGTGTGCGATGAAGTTATTGACTCGTTATCATGAAGAAGGTGACGGCTTCTTGAGTCAGATCGTAACTGGAGACGAAACATGGGTTTCGCATATCACGTCCGAATCGAAGCAACAGAGCATGGAATGGAGACACACACACACTCGCCTGTAAAGGTGAAGGCCAAACAGAATCTGTCCCAGCGCAAAATCATGGCGTCTGTGATTTGGGATAGGCATAGTGTTTTGTTGGTCGACTTCGTGCATCGAGGAACCACTGTTAATGCAGAAGCATACTGCCAAACCCTGAGAAAGCTACGCAGAGCGATTCAAAACAAAAGACATGGCAGGCCGACAAAGGGAATTGGCCTTCTCCATGACAATGCAAGACCTCACACTGCAGGTCAGACCTGCCATTTATTGGACAGTTTTGGCTGCGAAGTTTTAGATTACCCACCCTATAGTCCTGATCTTGCGCCGAGCGATTACCATATGTTCCTCCAACCCAACAACACCTCAGTGGCAACTGTTACAGTGATGACGACGACGTGAAAACGGCACTGAACTCTTGGTTTTCGGAGCACGCAGCCAGTTTTTATGAATAGGGTATTTTAAAATTGATTGTGAAGTATGATATGTGTTTGAACAAACTTAGCAACTATATCGAAAAATAGAGTGAAGTATGTACTTCCTGAAAATAAATTTACTTTTTTGAAATAACCTTTCGTTGTGTACTTATGTTCAAACGGACCTTACTTAAGAAACACGCCTCGTATATATATCTTAGATTACAACAAATATTCTTGTTTAGTTTTATTTCTGTATTTTCTTAAGTACAACAAATTCTGTGTTTGTTAACTGTAACGATTTCTGCGTAACATTACAATAATATATTCCTTTGTAAACACCTCACACCGAGGTGACAAAAGTCATGTCATACCTCCTAGTATTCGTGTCGGGCCTCGTTTTGCTCGGTGTAGGTCAGCAACTCGACGTGGCATGGACTTAACAAGTACCCTACAGAAATTTTGAGCCAAGCTGCCACTATAGCCGTCCATATTGCGCAAGAGCTGCCAGTACAGGATTTTTTTTTTTTTTCGAAGTGACCGCTTCATTATGTCTCATAAATGATCGATGCGATTGACGTCGGGATATCTGGGTGGCCAAAACATTCGCACGAATTGTCCAGAATGTTCTTCAAACCAGTCGTGAACAACTGTGGCCTGGTGACGTGGCGCATCGTTGTTTCGACACATGAAGTCCATGCATAGCTACAAATGGTCTCGAAATAGCCGAACTTATCATTTTCAGTCAACGATCGGTTCAGTTGGATCAGAGAACTCAGCCCTTTCCATGTAATCACAGCCCACATGATTACGGAGCCATCACCAGCTTGCACAGTGCCTTGTTGACAACTTCGGTCCATGGCTTCGTGGGGTCTGTGCCACACTCCAACATTACCATCAACTCCTCCCAACTGGAGACCGGACTCATCTGACCAGGCCATAGTATTCCAGTCGTCTAGGGTCCAGCCGACATGATCACAAGCACAGGAGAGGCGCTGTAGGCGATGATGTGCTGTTAGCAAAGGCACACGCGTCGTTCGTCTGCTGCCATAGCCCATTACCGCCAGATTCCGCCGCACTGTCCAAACGGATACGTTTGTCGTACGTCCCATATTGATTTATGCGTCTATTTCATGCTTTTTTACTTGTCTGGCAGCACTGGAAGCTGTATGCAAACGCCGTTGCTCTCAGTCGTCAAGTGAAGGCCATCGGCAACTGCGTTATCCGTGGTGAGAAGCATGCCTGAAGTTTAATATTCTCGGCACACTCCTGGCATTGTGGGTATTGGAATATTGGATTCCTAGCGAATTTCGAAATGGAATGCCCTGTGTGTCTAGCTCTAATTACTGTACCACGTTGAGAGTCTGTTAATTTCCGTCATACGGCCATAATAACGTCACATAAACCACCTGAGTAAAAATGGCAGCTCCTCCAATACAATGATTTTTCGTATTTTGTGTACACGTTACAATCGCAATGTGTACATCTGCATGACTTTTGTAACCTCAGTATATACAGGGTGACTCACTAACCATCTCCACCTAGAAAAACTCCGAAATTATGATAGTAGCTGAAACGTTTCTGGGACAAATGCTGCATGGGACAACGGGGGCCATAATACGACGTTAGTCTTTTGGTGCTAGGTGGAGTAGCGTCAGAGATATAAAGTTCAACTTTGTTTCTTTAAATGGGATGCTATAGTTTGGTACTTATTTTCTGATAGCGGCTATCGAGACGAATCCAATGATGTTTAACAGTAAGATCTTTGAACGTCAAGGAAGGTCAAAAAGGTGACATGAAGGTCCATTTACAGAAGGTGTTCGAGGTGACGACCGTTGGTCTCATTGCAGTGCCGCAGTCTTCTTAGCCTGGATTGTTCAAATGGCTCTGAGCACTATGGTACTTAACCTCTGAGGTCATCAGTCCCCTAGAGCTTAGAACTACTTAAACCTAACTAACCTAAGGACATCACACACACCCATGCCCGAGGCAGGATTCGAAACTGCGACCGTAGCGGTCGCGCGGTTCCAGACCACAGCCTGGATTGAGTGGTATTGCTTATCACTTCGTCACTTTTCGAAGCACGTGCTCTGACAATTCTCTCTCGTATATCGTGCAAATAGTAAATATTCGCCCAATACGGCGTATGCATCTAACGTGCCATGGACACGTAAACACCATTCGAAGGTTTCGTAATACAACACTAGTAGAAACGGTAAGACTAGTATCGTCGAATCAAGCGAATGTGAATGATGTCTTCCTTTGGAAGAACAAGTAGATATGTTTCTCATTTACGGAGAATTCCAAAAAATTCAGTGAGAGCTAGAGACTTATACGCTGAAAGATATCCTCTACGTACTCGCCCTACAAGTCGTACATTTAAATACGTGAATGATAAACTGAGAACAACTGGATCTTTAACGAATGGGAAACATATACGGCAAAGGAAAGTTGCTAAAGAGGAAACGTAAATTGTTACTCTTGCCACTGTGGTTCGAGATCCTGGTGTTAGTTTGCGTCAAATCTCAAGGGAATCTGACACGAGACAGAGTAGCGTTTTTCGTGTTCTGCATCGCAATGAATACGAGTATTATCCTTACCATATCGGTCTTCACCAAGGATTAACTGATACGGATTGTATGAGTCGCATTGAATTCTGCCGATGGGCTCAACTTCAGATTGAGAGGGATCACATATTTATTAATTTGATTTTATTTACTGACGAGGCTAAATTCACGAACCATCCAAATGTTAATTTGCGTATCATGGGTTATTGGGCAACTGAAAATCCATGTTGGCTGCGGCATGTTGCACACCAAAACCCGTGGTCGGTGAATATATGGTGTGGGATTCTGGAGGACAGAATTATAGGCATCTATTTCATCGGAGGAAATCTTAATGGTAGGAAGTACACCACATCCCTGCAAGAAACATTAGGTCTGTTGTTGGAAGAAATACCTTTAGGAAGAAGGAACAGAATGTGGTATCAACACGATAGGTGTCCGGCACATTTTTCGCTGATGGGTAGAAATGAGTTGCAGAGACAATTCCCAAATAGTTGAATTGGACGCGGAGGAGATGTATCGTGGCCGACTCGCTCTTATGGGGATTGGTAAAAAGTATTGTTTATAAAGACGTCACGACTACACCTGAAGATATGCGAGAGAGAATTGTCAGAGCATGTGCTTCGATAAGTGCCCATCTAATAAGGAATACCACTCGATCAGCGATAAGAAGATTGCAGCATTGCATTCATACCAATGGTCATCACTTCGAACAGCTTTTGTAAATGGACGTTCATGCCATCTTTGTGACCTTCGTTGACCTTCAAAGACCTTACTGTTACACATCATTGAATTCGTCTCGATAGCCGCTATCAGAAAATAACTAGCAAAGTATAGCATCCAATGCAAAAAAACAAAGTTGACCTTCATATCTCTGAAGCGACCCCACCTAGCAACAAAAAAACCAACGTCATATTATGGCCCCCGTTGTCCTTAGCAACTTCAGGCCCACAAACTTTTCATCTCCTATCATACTTTCGAAGTTATTCTTGGTGGGAATGGTTAGTAACTCACCCTGTATACCATTATCTGCTTCTTCTTCGTTATAGAACTGCGTAAGTTGTGTGTCACTTTACGTGTAGTTGCGGCATTCAAATGTCACTGACGATGACCTAAGTATCCCAAATTGGTTCGTGATAAAAGAAATTATGAGGAGCAGTCAATTGAAAACGAGGCAGATGGAAAAAGAGAGTTAACTGTATTATGGGAATCGCATGGGGAGAGATCGTGATCGTATGGAGGATGTGTAAGCGTTTCCCAGCGGAATTTCTGCAGCATTATCGGAACAACCTTGGCAACGTATGGGCGGGCGCACATGAAGACCTGCAAGCCAGGATACAATCCTAGTTCCGTAGGCATGCGCAAATATCTGTTCATGAAGGCACTAAATGTATTAACAGTACCCGCAATCACTTTTAAATGATGAACTTATTTACTTCTTTCCGCCTGTCTCGTTTTCATTTGACTGACCCTTGTACAGAGCGGTTAGAAACAGTCTGAGGCGCACGTAAGGGTGTTGCAGGGCAGGCTGTGCTAAGAAATAATTCTTAAGAAAAAAAAATTCGATTCGCCGCACCGTTCCCGTGCTACGCGGCTTTGAAATTAGTCAATTAGGCCGCTGCACACGCTAATTCAAACGGTCTTCCAGAGACTGTGTGGTGAAACGTGTTCTTCTTTTGGTTTCCTAAAAGCTAACAAGAGAACTATACAAACACTGGACATGGGATGGTGGTAAGGATCGATACCGAGCAAACGGCTGAGCACTCTCGTGCCCCATCATCTACGCTATGAAACCAATTGACATTAAAACTTCCTGGCAGATTAAAACTGTGTGCCCGACCGAGACTCGAACTCGGGACCTCGAACTCGAGTTCGAGTCTCGGTCGGGCACGCAGTTTTAATCTGCCAGGAAGTTTCATATCAGCGCACACTCCGCTGCAGAATGAAAATCTAATTCTGGCAATTAACATTAGTTTATCCGGCGGATTACTTGAATTTGCGCGCGCAAGGGCTTGATTAGCTAATTTCAATGTCAGTTAACTTGGAAACTGGGCAATGTATCGAAATTTTTCTTAACAATTATATCTCAGCACAATCTACCCTGCAGCACCCTTACGAGGTTTTCAGCCTGTTTCTGGATACGCTATGTATTAACAGGACATCAGGAAAGTGTTTCCAATTTGATAGTGTTGTCATGTTCTGTTAAACACCGAGAAAAATTTCGGATAATATTATTAGGAAGAAGGTTCTAATATGCTATTATAGTGATCAGACAGCCACACTTTTCTGAGCTTTCTATTTATCTTCGTTATCGACCAAGTAGAATCACGTAACAACTTCAGTTTCTCTTCTTATTTGTTCTTTCTTATTTTTCCAGCGGTCCTTGTTCTTCTCCTGATTTGGTCTTTTCCTTTCGTCTACCCACGTTGCTCCCAGCTCCTAACTTTAGAGTTTAATTCTTAAAAACGTTCGTTGGTGTTATTTACTAATCATTTATGTTGTTTCCTTCTTAGTTCTTTTCTCGTTTATGTAATCCACGCTATTATCGATTTATTTTCCGGATATACAGCACAGCAATACTTGTTTTGTTATCACTGTTATTAATTCACTGGAAGTGGCTAAAGAAGATTAATCTTCGCTTTATCATTACTTCTGGTACCGTCTATATATTTCCATAGATCTCGTCGTTACTTACCATTTTACAGTGACATGTAGTTTGTATTTCACCCATTATTCAACTAATAATCCACCATTCTAATACCTCTATCCTGTCCAATTTATAGTTCAGCATCAGGCTGTCACATGAATATAAACATTCCGGTCTTACCACTATCATTCAGTGTTTTAGTTTTATTTTCTAGTTACGCCTTTCTTGTTGTCGATATTTTTAATGAAACCATATACTCTTTCCATTTCTATTTCTAATTTTTCTAGACCACTCTGTTTTGTAGTTTCTCGAAGATATTTAAATTTACAAACTCGCTTTGTTTCACAATTAGTGTTTCTACAATATGTATTTTCTTGCAATTTCTTATATGTGTCATTAATGTCTTTTTCCAGCAGAACTTTTGAAACCACTTCCATTCACTATTTGTTTCCAAATGACTGGAGTAACTGCTTCTGTAGATTTTCTAAGAGTACTGAATATTTTATATCAACAATTTCCAGACCCTTAATTTGCTTTATTTTATTTTATTTTTTGTGAAAATGCAGTTAAGCGGTAAAGATGATAAGAGGTCCCCTGGTCACTTTTTTGAATTTATTCTGCAATTAGATTTTAATAGAACATTTTAACGTTGATGTATTTGCCAGTTCTACATTCTTCGTGGCAGAGAGTGACTAAGTAGATGAATGTGAGTGAACGTAGGAGACAGTTATTGCAGTTGTGTTTACTGCATTCGTAACGGATTATTTAAGCAACGACGCTGGTAACTCTGCTGTTAAGCGCCTCAAATCGACGCACACACACACACACACACACACACACACACACACACACACACACCACCGCACGACTGGACGCAGACGTGACGTCGTGTTTCCGACCTGCAGCCTGTGTTTGCTGAAGAAATGATCATACGTGGGAAGATGTTGCTATGGTACAAAACTCGGAATAGGCGAGTGCTCTTTCCAAGACACGACTACTGTAAAAGATGAGAGAGTGTATACGGAATCTAGAGTGCATTGAGGACGTAACTGACACTACATTCGGCAGGACTAGTGGTGCAATAGATCCATTAAACTGTATTGGATCTCAGATCAGTGTTAATGTTGTTTCACGTTCTCAAGGTTGCGCGACTCTCCTCCACTAGAAGCAGCTGGTTGTTTTGGAACTGCTTAAGATTCCTATTTCATTGAGAAATAACAACAAGCAAGGGCGCTGTGGATTTAAATGTTTGTGTATCACATCATATATCTACACAGATTTTCACGATTTACGATAACATCGTTGATCATGAGCTCTAAAGAGATATTGAACATGAACCACAGTTCGTAACAATCTGGTAATTTGTTATCGCTGGATGCTTTTCCATTCCAAATACTTTATAATCAGAGCATATACGATTGCTTTCCTCAGTACTGACTATGGTAATGCATTTTAACTTATCTTCGGTTTTATTGAAAAATTTTGTAGCTAGTGGTGTCGGTATAACAACTACCAAGACGATCGCAAAAATATATTTCGTTGGTCTTCAATCTTTCGACTGGATTTACGTTTTTCAAATCGTTGTACCTTATTCCAGATTGATGTTCGTCACATCGTTCTACCTTTTTCTGATGTTCTTACTGCACTGAAGGGTCCTGGACAATTTTCCATATTCTAATCTTCATAGGTCTCTTTACCTTTTCACTAATCATTACAGTGTAGGGACTTGTGTGTTTTGTTTGTTGCTTTTATTTTTCAATGTACGCCTATTTCTGTCACCATACTTCGCCTGATTTTTATTCTCCCTTTCCCCGGCTCCCCACCTCTCGGTTTAGTTCTTTGTTGTGTTAAGCACACGTTTTCCTTTATTTTATCAATATTACTCCGGCCGTGAATTGTAGGAAATGCGCTCAATCGTTGTCCACTGCCGCAGTCTTAGAAAATCCTTGTTAATGTCTTCTACCTGATACGAAGTGTGTGTAGTACGTCACCTAGGTAATGTTAATTTTTCCAAGCGAGAGTAAATAATGTATACTGAACGTCGTATGCCTATGGTCTGACTTAGTTTAGTTGAACAAACCGACCCTTGAACCCACAAATCAGAAGTTACTTCGTAGCTAACACAAAAGTTAGCCAACATTCAAATAGGCACATTCTCCTCATTTTCGAACTGAATGACCAATGGCTGACAATGCCTTCGTCCTCCTTAAGCTGAACAAAAATTTGAGGAACATGAATATGAATGTAGATGTGTTGCACATGCTAGTGTTACAGATCTCATCATTTCTGGGAAGTAAGTCTTTATTAAAGCAGTCGAAGTCGTTTTAATTAAATATACGTTTCCTGTTATACTTCATTTATACAACTTCAGAATGTGTTCTGATGTGCGTCCGTTGATACTGCCCTGAAGCAGCCTGTGGTTTGCTTCCTAATTCATTATGAACCGGGCCTTTCTGTTTCTCAATTAGAAAATGGGCCGTTCCCCTTTCAATTTCCGATAAATTAGTATTGTTAAACAGTTTTATACCTTTTGAATTATATGGCTGAATATCTGGCGTCAATTTAAGCCGTTTCATCTCGGCTACCCCAATGTTGAAATATCCACTCTTTAACAGTATGTGCTTTTGTGGACTGCCAGACAGAATAAATTTTCGGGAGGTCATGCCCATAGCACTTATGGTCAGACGACTGAAACTAATTGTATAAATAAACTGTTTTTTATCAGCAGCTAAAGACGGTGATATGACTTTTTTTGACAGAATAAAACTGTGAATCAGTCGGGTGCTCAATCCTAGGCCCTTTCCCTTTCGGAGGCAATGCTCTGTTGTAGCATCATCATAGACGCCATCAAGTATTCTGGCATCCGTGGAAGTCTTTCTTCGGAAGCTCGGTGTCTTCCATTCTTTCCTCCTCTTCGCCATTATTTTACTCTTACTTTTTAATAGTGATTCATTTGTCCTGACGCAGTCTGTTAGCTGATAGTCACTAGGTATTTTTTTTTTACCTACTGTCCATTCACTGATCTAAGGAATACTTTATTATGGCGTCACGTCTCAACTCCCCCGGAATTTTGTTTTCATACTGTCCATTGTCCTGTCGTCGTTCAAGCGCTTGGCACCTCAGAATGTTTTGTTGTGTGTTTCTAGCTGACATGTATCTTATCACATTTTGAAGAGCTCTAAGTGTTTTCGCAGTGTTCATATTTCAGCCCTATGGAGGACAACATTCACTATCCTTCTCTTCCATGTTTATCCAGGACTCCACAGAAAAATTCCTTTTATCTATCCAAATTTTCTTTGCTATTGCAATTATTGTTTTCACTTCTTCCTCACGTCTTATGTATATAATTACTCTACATACTGAAAATTGTCTTTTACTTCCATTTTCCTCAACATTTTCGCAATTATCTTCCTTCTTTTCGTTCTCTGAACCATTGCTTTTGTCTTTCTAATACTGATCCTTCTGCCCTGATGTTAGCAGCTGTTTTTCAATTCGTCAATCTGCTACAGATTGCCATCTCATCTTCAACTAATAATTCCATGTCATCTTCAAAGAACATACATTTGACCTTCCTGGAGATAATGGTGAAGATATTTCTGTCGTACAAAACGTTGAAACGCAGTAGAGACAATGGGACTCATTTATCTTAAGAAATTTGCTGCGAAACACATTTCCATTGAAATAAGTAACAGTTTGTGACAATTCAGTGAAATTCGAAAAAGAATG
Source organism: Schistocerca cancellata (assembly GCF_023864275.1). Classification (NCBI taxonomy): domain Eukaryota; kingdom Metazoa; phylum Arthropoda; class Insecta; order Orthoptera; family Acrididae; genus Schistocerca; species Schistocerca cancellata. Next base: position 906,590,207 of record NC_064627.1, on the reverse strand, counting down.
ATCAGAATTCTTGCAATCTGATCTTACTGAACCCACACCTATGAACTGTGTCACGTGAAATATATAAAACGTACATATTGCGAATGAGGCAAATGCTAATTTTGACATATTGTCAAATTCTAATTGTGGACTTGTCTTGTTATTTCTTTATAGAGCTGTGCTATAACGTGGACTTTATTTTCCGCTATACTGTCCAATCGCCTCTAATTGATCCCATAATCCACAAAATTGACAGAAGACTACAGACTAGCACGTCTCTTCGCTTGGGGGAAGTAAATAACATTCGTTGCAGTAATTTTTATGGAAGCGATAGCTCTTGCTTCTTTCCTAGTTTCAGATTATTCATCCACAGACCAAGCAAAAAGTCAAAAACCAAGGTGTAAAATTGTTTGTAAGTCGCTAAGTGCTCACATTCTCATACTGGATGACTATAGTTTTAGTATGAAGGAACCATGAGCTACGATATCTCAAGGTATGTTTACCTTTCCAACTTTAGTACTTGCCTTATCATGTAAAATAACGTGGCATTATCAATTAATAAGCACGTTAAAACTGCTTGTTACCCTCTAAAATTCCATGTACTACTGCATACTTCACGAAGTACGGCGTAACAACAGCACCAAAGCTGCTGCAATGTGTGTTTAGTTGAGGACAAGCTTGTCAAGCAACTACCCTCAAGTGAAGCATACGGTTACGTCAGTTTAACGGAAGATTCCCTGGTATGAAGTGCATATTTACTGTCAGCTGCAGTTTTTATATATGCACCTGATGCCTAGGAAACTTTCTTGAAGTTGATGTTCCCGTACCTGTGATGAAGATGGACGCTTGAGGGCAACTCGTTGCTCGTAAATAAATACACATTGCTGCAGCTTGTGGTGATATTCTTATGCTGTTCTTTAAATAGATTGAAGCTGTGGATAACTGTTAACAGAAAATATATTTTGACGTGAAAATTTCTACCCCAATTCACAAATATTCGTGACACAAGTTTGTATGAATCATTTCCGTTCCTTGCTGCGAAATGTCTGTGCCTGGAGTGTCCGGGAAGAGTGCTAAAACTGCGGAAGCGGATGGCATGCCGCCTGTGTGTAGCTCTGACGAAATATAGGCAAGGGTTGAAATAACAGTTTGGCAAAGCAGCCTATGTCAAACATTTCTGTACACTCAGCTTTCAGCAACTATGGATCCGTCATTCTTTTCAAGTCATCAGTCTTCCAACTGGTTTGATACGACACATAACGAATTCCTCTCTCGAGCCAACCTTTTTCGTAGCACTTCTAATCGTCGTCCTAAAATATTTGCTGGGTGAATTCCAACCTCTCTCATCCTCTACAGTTCGTGCTCTACAGCTCCTCTAGTACCATGGAAGCTATTCCCTGATGTGTCAACAGATCTGTTATCTTCATATCCCTCCTCCTTTCAGTATTTTCCATATATTTCTTTCCTCTCCGATTCTGTACAGAATCTCCTCATTCCTTACTTTACCAGTAGGCCTAATTTTCAACATTCGTCTGTAGCACCACATTTCAAATGTTTCGATTCGCTTCTGTTCTGGTTTTCTCACAGTCTTGTTACAGTACTACACAGCAAGGTGTTACAAAAGTCCACCACGGGTTACTGTGCTGCGGACGTAGCAGATTCCTTAACCTCATGTACTTCCTGATCACCAGTTCTGATAATAAGTTTCTCGATATTCCCTTTCTTGTTTCCTCTCATTACTTTCGTCTTTTTCGATGTAGTCTCAATCCGTATTTCGTACTCATTAGAATGTTCTTTACATTCCACCGAGATTCTAATTCTTCTTCGCTTTCACCGAGGATAGAAATGTCATCAGCGAATCTTATCAGTGGTATCTCTGAATTTTAATCCCACTTTTGAAACTTTCTTTTATTTCCGTCATTACTCCTCGATATATAGATTCAACAGTAAGGGCAAAAGACTACGTCCGTGTGTCACACCCTTTTTCATCAGAGAATTTCGTTCTCGGTCTTCCAGTTTTATTTTTCCCTCTTCGTACTTGTATATATATTGTATTCAAATCATCTTTTCCTATAACTTACCCTTTTTTCTCAGAATTTCCAACATCTAGAAGCATTTTACACTGTCGAACGCTTCCTCCAGGTCGACAGATCCTATGAACTCATCTTGATTTCGCTTTAGTCTTGCTTCTATCATCAACCGAAACGTCAAAACTTTTCTAAAGCCAAACTGATCGTCATCTAACAGATCTTCAGTTTCCTTTTCCGTTCTTCTGTATATTATTTTTGTCACCAACTTCGATGGAAGAGCTCTTTATCTGACTGTGCGATAATTCTGAGACGTGTCAGCTCTCGCAGTCTTCGGAATAGTGTGGATGATATTTTTTCGAAAGTCAGATGGTATGTCGCCAGACTCATACATTCTACACAACAACGTGAAAAGCCGTTTGGTTGCTACTTTTACTAATGATTTTAGAAATTCTGAGAGAATGTTATCTATCCCCTCTGCCTTATTTGATCTAAAGTCTTCTAAAGCTCTCTTAAATTCTGAGTTTGGTACCGCAATCCCTATCTCTCCCCCAGCGACTCTCGTTTCTCCTTTTGTCATGCCATCAGACAAGTTCTCCCCTTCATAGCGGCCATCTTGTTCTGTAAATTGAAGGGGGACGGAGGTGGGAGGACAAAGGAAATGAAATGGAAGGAACTAACGATATCAGCTGTGTCGAGACTTTGTGCAGAATCAGAGGCGACGAATCAAAATGTTTGCCTTACTGGGACTCGGATGTGTGATCTCCTACTTACTGGGGAGTTGCATTAACCGTTGCGGCCGCCAGACATAGTTTTTATCACAAATGCGTGAACTATATCGACATGCTTCCCGGCCGACGCGCCTTCCCCCCTGGCACCACGTATCCGCAGTTCCCGTCCATGTCCTGCATGCTCGCTAATTTTAGATTTCCGCTGGAGGTCGAGCGTTGCTGTAGATTCATTCCCATCGAGGACAGTCAATTACATAAATCCGTGGTGTCTACTCCTTCGGACCAGTCCCAAAGAAAAGACCCCACGCATTCGTATACTTCATTGTTCTCTCTTCACCTATCCGATCTCTCCTCTGCATCTGACAATGGAATTCCCATTGCACTCTCATGTTACCGTCCTTGCTTTTAATAAGGAATTTCCTTCGTACAAAGCTGAGGGTATTAAAATCGTAATGATAAACTGCCAAATAATTCACAACAATGTGCCAGAGGTTGAAGCGCTCCTGAAAAGCAGTAGAGCTCACATAATACTAGGTACAGAAGGCTGACTGAGACCTGAAACTGATGGCACTGAGATTTTGGGGAAAATTTAAATGTATGTCGAAAGCATAGGCAAACGGGAAACGTGTGTTTGTCGCAGTAGACAAGAAACTCATATCCTCTGAGATATAAAATGAAGCTGTATGTGAGATTATTTGGGCAAGACTCGGTATGAAAGGTGGGCATAAAATGATAATTGGATCCTTGTGTCGCTCACCAGACTCATATCCTGATGTGATCGAAAATTTTAGAGAGAACCTCAGTTCGCTTGTACACAAGTTTCGAATCATACTGTAATCATCGATGACGACTTTAATCGTTCAACAATTAATTGGGAAAATTACAGTTTTGTTAGTGACGGACGTGATAAAACATCCTGTGGAACTTTACTGAATGCCTTCTCTGAAAACTACCTAGAACAGGTAGTTAGGAACCCCACTCACGATGGAGATATGTTGGAACTAATGGCAAAAAAATCCACGTGATCTCTTCGAGGATGTCCACATTGAAAGTGGTATTTAGTGACCATGACGCAGTTGTGGCAACAGTGATTACCAAAGCGCAAAGCACAACTAAAACAAAGCAGAGAAATATACATGCCCAATAGGCCAGATAAAGAGACAGTAGTGTTATATCTCAATGAAGAACTTGAAACTTTCATCACAGGGCAGTAACTTGTAAAGGATCTATGGCTCCAGTTTAAAAGAATGTTTATCATGCACTGGATAGGTATGTACCCAGTGGAACAGTGCATAATGGAAGGGAGCCTCCGTGATATACAGTCACTGTAAAGGAACTTCTAAAGCAATAGAGATTACTGCATAATAGGTGTAAACCAAAGCGTAGGGCTATTAGATAGATAAATGCTGAGTTAAACACGTTTGGATATCAAGCGAGCAATGCGAGATACCTTCAGTAACTACCGTAGCAGAATACTTTCAAATGATATTTCACAAAACCCAAGAAATTCGGGTGTACGCAAAGGTTGTTAGTGACACCAAAATTAGTGTCCAGTCTTTAAAAGTTCAAAAATGTAAAAGACAGGAACTGAAGTTTAGGGTGCCAAAGGAAAAGCTGAAATGCTTAACCCCGTTTTCTTTTTCAAATCTTCCTTCACAAAGGAAAACACAGGAGAACTGCCCTTGTTTAATCCTCCTATGACTAAAAAGATGAATCAAATAAGTATTAGTGACAGTGCTGTTGAGAAACAGCTGAAATCCTTAAAATTTAACAAAGCTGCAAGGCCCGATGGAATCCCTGTCAGATTGTATACTGAATTTGTGATTTTGTTTAGCCCCTCTTCTACTGTCATTTATCGTAAATTCTTCGAACAAAAAACCGTGCGCTTTTCTTGGAGAAAAGCACAGGTCACACACGTCTACAAGAAGGATAGTAGAAGTGATCCGCAATATACCATCCAATATCCTTGACATCGATTTGTTGTAGAATTTTAGAACACAGTCTGAGAGAAAACAAGTGAGGTATCTTGAACAGAATGACCTCCTTAATGTCAGCCAACACAGATCCGGAAAACATCGATCATGTATAACTCAGTTCGCACTCTTCTCGCGTGACATCCTGTAAGCTTTGGATCAAGGCAGGCAGACAGATACAGTACTTCTTGATTTCCGAAAACCATTTAACTCACTACCACACCTGCGCTTACTGTTAAAAGTGCGATCGTATGGGGTATAGAGTGGAATTTGTGACTGTGTTGAGGATTTCTTTTGTAGGGAGTAGGCAGCATGTTATCTAGGATGGATATTCATGGTCAGATGTAGAAGTAACTTGAGGTGTGCCCCGGGAAAGTTTCTTGGGACACTTTCTGTTCGTGTTGTATATTAATGACCTTGCTCACGATTTTAATAATAACCTCAGAGTTTCTGCAGATGATGGAGTTATCTTTAATGAATACTATCTGGATGAATCTTCATAAGTATTCAGTCAAATTTTGATAAGATTGCTAAGTAGTGCGAATATTGGCAACTTGCTTTAAAAGTTCAAAAATGTAAAATTGTGCAATACACAAAACGAAAAAAAAACGTAGTATCGTATGAACATAATATCAATGAGTCACCGTGGGAATCGGCGAACTCATACAAATACCTGGGTGTAATACTTTGTAGAGACATGAAACGAAATGGTCACATAGGGTCAGTGGTGGTAAAGCAGGTGGTAGACTTCGGTTTGTTGGCAGAATACTGGCTACAAAGGAGATTGCTTGTACATCACTCGTACGACCGATTCTAGAATATTGATCAAGTGTTTGGGACCAGTACGAAATAGGACTGACAGGTGTTATGGAACGCATACAGAGACGGGCAGCACAAATGGTCACAGGTTTGTTTTATCCGTGGGAGAGTGTTACAGAGGTGCTAAAAAACTGAACTGGAAGATTCCTGAAGATAGAAGTAAACTATGGCAAGAAAGTTTGTTAACAAATTTTCGAGAGATGGCTGGCCCCTGACAATGATTCACACAGGGATCGTGACGATAAGGTTACAATAATTACAACTCGCACAGAGACATTCCAGCAAACATTCTACCGTCTCTCCATATGTGAATGAAACGGGTAGAAACCATAACAGCTGGTACAATCGGACGTACCCTCTCCCATGCATCTCACGGCGGTTTTCAGAGTATTCGAGGGTGGCTCAGAAAGTAATGGCTCAAATGGCTCTGAGCACTACGGGACTTAACATCTGAGGCCATCAGTCCCCTAGAACTTACAACTACTTAAACTAAGCTGAGGACATCACACACATCGATTCCCGAGACAGGTTTCGAACCCGCCACCGCAGCGGTCGCGCGGTTCCCGACTGAAGCGCCTGGAACCGCTAAGCCACAACGAGAAAGTAATGCACTGCATTTTTTTCTTCACTAATTCCTTATTGAACATAATACGAATTACACACACGAAAGAACGGTGTTTTATCTACACACCCTATTTTTCCACGTAATCTTCACCCTGTTCTATGGCCTTCCTCCAGCGCGAAACTGTGTGCGTGTGTGCCCTGTCGGTACCAATCCTTGTCCTGGAGGCGGAGCCAGGGCTTCACTTTGTGAATCTCCTCCTCATCATCTTCAAAACGTCTTCCACGAATGGCATCCTTTAATGGCCAGAACAAGTGGAAGTGCGAGGGGGCTAGGTCATGGCTGTAGGGTGGATGGGGTAACACTGTCCAACCCTGTTTTGCATCCACTCTTCCTTTGTTGATTCACAGATGCAGTGCCACCTGCCGTAATGAGTCTGTTATCGCGAATGACATCAGCAACATGTCAGATGTTAAAGCCGTGGACGGGCTCCCCGACCGCTGCAAATCGTCGAGCTCTGCTGAACCGCCTTCTGATGACTTCACCCTCCGTGCCCAGCGACTACCTGTATTTCTGAAACTTCCTGGCAGATTAAAACTGTGTGCAGGACCGAGACTCGAACTCGGGACCTTTGCCTTTCACGGGCAAGTGCTCTGCCTACTGAGCTAACCAAGTACGACTCACGCCCCATCCTCACAGCTTTACTTCTGGCAGTACCTCGTCTCCTACCTTCCAAACATTACATAAGCTCTCCTGCGAACCTTGCAGAACTAGCACTCCTGAAAGAAAGCTTCTGTGAAGTTTGGAAGGTAGGAGACTAAGTACTGGCAGAAGTAAAGCTGTGAGGACGGGGCGTGAGTCGTACTTGGGTCGCTCAGTTGGTAGAGCACTTGCCCGCGAAAGGCAAAGGTCCCGAGTTCGACTCTCGGTCCGGCACACAGTTTTAATCTGCCAGGAAGTTTCATATCAGCGCACACTCCGCTGCAGAGTGAAAATCTCATTCTGGTAACTGTACTTCTGTTGACAGCAGATTCACTATCGACTTTGCACAAGCATTTGTAAATATTATCAGCAGCTTCTTTCTCTGCAGTGAGTAATTCAATGACGGGACGTTCCTTGTAACGTACATTACTTACAGAGGCCATTTTGAAACTTTTATGCAGCTGCACTATCTGTTGGAAGTGACGGAAACTTAGTGCGCTCACTCAGGAGGCTTAAAATAATACATACGTAACGTTTCGCATTCGTAGCTTTGTTTTCGGCTGAGAAAAAAAGATGCGATGCATTACTTTCATCTGCATCTACATCTACATCTACACACACACTCCGCAATCCACCATACGGTGCGTGGCGGAGGGTACCTCGTACCACAACTAGCATCTTCTCTCCCTGTTCCACTCCCAAACAGAACAAGGGAAAAATGACTGCCCATATGCCTCTGTACGAGCCCTAATCTCTCTTATCTTATCATTGTGGTCTTTCCGCGAAATGTAAGTTGGCGGCAGCAAAATTGTACTGCAGTCAGCCACAAATGCTGGTTCTCTAAATTTCCTCAGTAGCCATTCACGAAAAGAACGCCTCCTTTCCTCTAGAGACTCCCACCCGAGTTCCTGAAGCATTTTCGTAACACTCGAGTGATGATCAAACCTACCAGTAACAAATCTAGCAGCCCGCCTGTGAATTGCTTGTATGTTCTCCCTCAATCCGACCTGATAGTTATCTCAAACCCTCGAGCAGTACTCCAGAATAGGTCGTATTAGTGTTTTATAAGCGGTCTCCTTTGCAAACGAACTACATCTCCCCAAAATTCTACCAATGAACCGAAGACGACTATCCGCCTTCCCCACAACTGCCATTACATGCTTGTCCCACTTCATATCACTCTGCAATGTTACGCCCAAATATTTTATCGGCGTGACCGTGTCAAGCGCTGCACTACTAATGGAGTATTCAAACATTACGGGATTCTTTTACCTATTCATCTGCATTAATTTACATTTATCTATATTTAGAGTTAGACTCTCTGGGCAACCCTCGTAGACGTAGATGTAGAATTTTAGTTTTGGTGCTGGTCGCCGTGTTGCAGGCTACATCAACCAGAACCACCCGCAGGCGGGCTACTACTTCTCGATGGCGGCCACGCTGGCCGGCGCGGCGCTGCTGTTCGTGGTGGGCGGCGGGTCGCGGCGCGGCTGGGACTCTGTGCCCGGCGGCTGCGGCGTGCTGCCGGACGGCCCCCTGGCCGCCGCCGCCCCCGCGCCGCTCGGGGGCGCCCCCGGCGTCCGCCCCCACCCGCTGCTCACCAAGAGCATGTCGTTCGGCACGCCGCTGGACCTGCCGCCCCCGGACGACATCCTGTGGCGGCCCGTGCGGTCGTGTCGCAGCGAGCCCGAGAGCCTGGGCCGGCCGCCGCCGCCCGCCGCCGCCGCCTTCACCGTCGTCGAGCAGATCACCACCTGCGTCTGACCGCGCCTCGCCCTCTGTCCCCACGTCACGGCGACACTCGTCAACACCTTCCATAGATCACCCTCACTGTGTGCCACATGTCCATCACATTTTGCAACCACTCGCGCAGAAAAGACTGCTTATTTATTTCTTCGTATAGAGACGAAATACCGTTGCAGCTATTACACTAGAACGTTCACTGTCTACGTTCTCTAGCACTCGTCACTTACTGGAAATCCATAAGCCCTTGACTATAATGTGGCACTATTAAACAGCGACAATAACCATTTTAAATATTTAAAGAGATCTCTTTCATTGCTTACATTACTGGACTGTACGTCATCAACCTTTCATTTCTCATGTTATATTAGAATAAACAGTGTATAAATAAACCACGAAAGACGAAATGCTACAATGAACGACGGTCGTCTGTTAGTCCTAGCAACTATGGAATACGAGGCGTGTTTTTTAAATAAGTACCGTTTTGAAATTAAAAAAAGACGTGCTGAGATATCCCAAAAGTTTATTTTTACATGAAAGCCTGTACCTTAATCTACTTTTCTACATAATTTCCGTCAATATTGAGGCACTTTTCATAATGTTGTACCAGTTTCTGAATATCCTCCTCATAGAAGTCTGACGCCTGACTTGCTAACAACTGCATCACCACTGTTTTGACTTCGTCATCGTCTTGAAGACGCTGACCGCCCAGGTGTTTCTTCAAGTGCAGGAACAGATGGTAGTCACTGGGCGCAAGATCGGGGCTGTACGGAGGATGATCTAGAGTTTCCCATCGAAAAGATGTGATGAGACCTTTGGTCTGATTCGCCACATGCGGACGCGCATTGTCTTGCAGCAAAATGATGCCCTTGCTCAACTTCCATAGACTGTTGGTTTGATTCTGGTGTGACGTAGGCCACCCATGTTTCATCGCCCGTAACAGCTTGGCTTAATAAATCATCACCGTAGTTGTGGTACCGCTCAAGGAAAGTCAGTGCACTTTTTTTTTTATGGGACTTAACTGCTGTGGTCATCAGTCCCCTAGAATTTAGAACTACTTAAACATAACTAACCTAAGGACATCACACACACCCATGCCCGAGGCAAGATTCAAACTTGCGACCGTAACGGTCTCGCGGTTCCAGACGGTAGCGCCTAGAACCGCTCGGCCACTCCGGCCGGCAGTCAGTGCACTGTCTAAAGTTTGGTTTTGTGCACAACCGTCAACATTTTCGATACCCAATGTGCCCACAATTTTCTGAAATTCAAGTGCTCGGTCACAGTGCCATACAAAACACTACGAGAAACATTTGGAAAGTCATCCCGCAAGGAGGAAATCGTAAAGCATCTATTTTCTCTCAACTGCACCAAACTTTCTTTCATTAACGACGGAAGGACGCCCACTCCGTTGTTCATCATGCACATTTGTGGGGCCATCTTTAAATGCTCTCATCCACTTTCTTACCATTCCATCACTCATAATGTTTTCTCCGTAAATTTCACAGATCTGACGACGAATATCAATCGCTTTTAGGCCTTTAGCACTAAGAAATCTTATAACAGCTCGTACTTCACAGTCGGCGGGACTCGCGATTATCGGAGGAATCTTAAACATTCAGTACACACCGTAAACAAGGAAGAATCAGAATGTAATGGCGTCAGTACGTAGATTAAGGTACAGGTTTTCACGTAAAAATAAAATTATTTAGATATCTTGGCTCGTCTTTTTTTAAATTTCAAAACGGTACTTACTAAAAAATACGCCTCGTATCTTGCCATAATGAAGACCACATGAGAATTCCACACCGTGAATTGAACCAGTACGGCACCTTGAATCTGAATGCCAACATAAAGTAGGTTTCCAGTGCTGGAAGTCAAGGCGAAAGGTGAAATGATACATAAGCACAGGAACTCGGTGTAAATGCATTGGGTACAAGTACAAATAGAACGAAAATGATTCAAAATCAATTACTATCTTTCAAAATAGTCCCCCAGTACATTCAAAAGGGTTGCCAACGATGCAGAAGGAGTTGAATGCCATTGGCATTGCCATCAATGTGTGCCACCTGTCGCCGAAAAGCGGTGAGAAAATCCGCTCTGTTTGTAAGGTGCCTCTCATGCAATGGTTTCCTCAGTTATGGAATGAGGTAGAAGTGGCATGGATAGAAATCTGCTGACTGAGGTGAGTGGAGGAGGATTTCCCATCCGTGCCGCTGTACACAATTCTTGATGACGTATGTAGTGTGGACTATAGGATTATAATGGAGTACGGTAGCATTATCCAGAAGTGCAGGACGCTTTCGTCGAATGTACGTCGCAGATGGTACAGTAGAAAGTTGCGACAGTATTGAGTATTGACGGTGTAGCCGTCCCTAACAGAGTGACACTCTAGAATGCCTTGTCTGTCATACGCCAGAATGAGCATGACCTTCATGGGTGATGGATTCTGTCACAACCTGTGTTTTCGTGGTGAACCTCAATAACGTCATGTTGCCAACTGGATCGTCAATTCCGGTTCATACGCTCGTGTAGAAGTTTCATCAATCGCAGCAACGCAACTCAGCAGCTCGTAGTTCCGGATGACAGTGGGTAACACTTCTGACCGCAAAAGAGGCAATTTTCACGTATACTCGCTTCCTACTCTGCTTACATCCACCGTGTAGCACGGCCAAGCTCAGACTGAAAGTTTCAGGCGCTGGTAACGAGCGATCCTCACATGCGGTCGCAATCAGTCGGCACTGTTTGCTGCGGGGTTTCTAATGTATTTACTACGACTACGGTCATGCAACATTTTCGCACAATATATCATAGTTGCCATGGCTGATAGAATTACTGGCATACGAAGAAAGAAAGCTTAAAAAAAGCCTCTCCAGAAACAAAGGAAATAAGATACACAGACCCACGTGTGTGGAAGTACTTACGGATGAGGGTTGAATGGATAGACGAAAATCATAATACAGAGAGTGCATTGTTGATAAGTTTCGGTTTAGTAGCAATAATGCGACGAGGATGATGGTTCAAACAAGCGAGAAGGAGGACTGTAATGAACAAGTGTACAGGAGAGAAGGTAAAAGGGCATGGGACGATGGGACGGAGGGAAAATGGAATTTGAAGAGTGGAACAGAATAGCACTGTGTACGAAACTGTCAAATGACGGCATGGCCCGTAGCCATTGTCTCTCTAGCATCGAAGTCGAAGCCAGTCAAATAATGTAATAGAAACTTCATTCCTGATAGCGCGTTGTATTGAGTAGGGCTTTACAAAAGCACCGGTCAAAACCCGAATTCTAACTGAAATAAATGGCTGGCTGCGCAGAGATTTTGAGTCATGTGTCCAAGTCGACTTTTATCGTCCGCTTGATACTAGGAAAATTCTCACGAAGTCTGTACCATCTGATACTTTAGAGTATGTCCTCGAACTTACAGTGCGTCACCAATCAGATAGGAATTAGATACATAACGGAGAGTTCGAAAACGAGTACTGAAATGTCTCGGTTGTGTGCGAAGGTATCGAAAATTTGAATCCATTGTGATTCATTTCCGCATTGTACGAAAATATTGTGGTTAGTTTCATTACCGACTAAGAAAACCACTGAAGGATTTTATGCCATAGACAAATCGATTTCAGCTCAGTTTTTTTTCTTTTTTTTATGCTTACAGTCATCACGTGATGGACTCTACACGAAAATACTGAGATGAGTGCGATCCAGCGATCACGGCAGTTTGTGATCACGCCAGTCCTAATATGAGAATCGACACTAACTGTTCAAATCCCCTAAAAAGTCACGATGTATGTCACACAAATTATTTATTGTGTGGTCAACTGATGGTTATTTATGTTTGCATGATAAATAAATGATTCGTTTTTCTTGCTTCTCATTAATTATTTCCTACTGAAATGCTCTTGTAGTAGACGCGTATGACCATTGACTTTCTATTTCAGGTAACTCGTCATGAATCTCTGTATGAATTACTTAGTTTTAACATAAGAAACCAAGAAATCACACTTTCGACAAATATCATCGGAAATAATACATACGACACTAATATAAAGAGTATACCCTCATAACACCGACCATTCGGTACTTTTCGTAGTCCTTTCAACTAAAGGTCGTGGTACAAAGTCGAAAAGTTAATACAGCCTGCAAACTTTTTCTTTGGCGTTAACAGAGTGGTGCGTATAGAGCAGAGAATGCAAGCTCCCCCAACGCGTGGATTACCAAGAGCTAATGAGCGGATCATGGCGAACAATGCCAACATCCTGTACGTAGTGCAACCACAGCGCCAATGCATTGTGCTCCATTCCGAGAATGTACCCTGTATGTTGATAACGAGCCTGCTGTTCCTGGAAGGCGACGCCGCCATAGACCACTTGTTCTACCACAAGCAGCCTGAAAGCAGCGGAGTGTAATGAACTGAAAAACTGCGTCCAGAAGTTATTACAGTGCTAGTACTCAGAGTACTGTTAGTTTGGTAATGTCGTCGGTGGCCTAACACAAAACAAAAGCGGTCTGAAACCTTCCAACATTATTCAGAGCTATGGAGTTGAGCAGTGGAAAAAATGGTTTACGGAGTTTAGTTATGTGTGTATTTTATGTAACATTTATTTCACGATTAATTCTGCGAAAACCAAAGAGATTTGCTTTAAATTATGACTCGCTTCAGTCTATTTATTTAGGTAAAATAAGGCCGGAGTACATGACAAATTACAGGAAGATGCTTTCAGTACTAGTGGGATGATACAATAATCAAAAGGCCCGTTAAATTTTCTACCGAGAATGGAATATCACTAACTCAGGTCAGGTTGTATTGGCAAACGAATTGGCTAGAGTTTAATTTGACGCTGGCCTTGAACTCAACTTTCTGCTATGTTAGATTCTCACTGTCACTGGAGCTGCATTTACATACTTTAACAGTTTCTCCTGTTTTAGTCCTTATATATTTTATATGCAGCGTGAACCTGAATTCAACCCCCCGGACTCCGCATCAAGATTCTTTGCATACTACTTAATTCACGCGTTCATACCCAGATTACCGCGCTCAGTTACAATACTTTTCTCCCACTGGATTCTGTTTTGTGTCTTCTGTCGTCAATCTTCCTCTATACCGGTGTGCAGCAAGTCAAGGATTAAATCTCTCCATCTTTTCTTTGGTCTTCGTATTGGCATTCTTACGCGAAAAGTAAAGTCCATGGATTTCAAAGGCCATCGGTGTATACCCATCCGAACGACGTATCTTGCCCAAATAGCCACTTACTTGTCATCAGGCTTACAATATTTGGCCTACTGTAGATTTCATCCAGCTCACAGTTAAGCCGGATCTTCCATTTTCCAATGATCTCATCTTGTACCGGATCATATATCTGCATTAAGACTTTTCGTTCGATAACGTGAAGACTCTTTGTCTGTTTGCAGATACTGCAATTTTTACAAACATTCAGTCCTCGGCGTTGGCTTAGTGTTTGATACAGCAGTAATTTGGAGTTCCTTGAGTGTCAGCGTGATTTAAAAAACTGACTCAGACTGAACGATGATCGGTTTGTGGCTTATATACTCGCTTTGATTTCTGCCACAAACGATGCGTTCTCTTTAAAGATTATCTCCCCCCCCCCCCCACCCCCATACCCCACAGTATTTAAAATTCTGAACCTTTTTGTATGATCGGGTTTCGACTACTAGAAGTTCGACTGAGTGTACTGAATGGCCATGAGACCTGCTCATCACCATATAATCGGTGCTCAACTGATACACATGGAGACCGATTTTGCTCGCTGTCGCTCATCTGCATCAGTTCTTACGTAGATCTGGACAAGAGATCCATATCGTTTTGAAATGGGAAACGTGCAATTTTTTCACCCTCATCCTCCACCCCGAAGTTCTCATGGATAGCTTCCCTCATTATCTTTTTGCGTGCCAAGTTGCATGTTACTGGTCACACACCATCTCCTTGTCTCAAGCCTGTGTGGAAGCTTCCGTTACTTGGTTCCGGAGCTTCACCTTGCATTTGGAATCAAAGACACAAACTCGAACCAGGCGAACGAGTCCCTTGGGTATTTCAAACTATGTTAGTCAACTCATCAAGTTCTCCCTGTGGAGGCAGTCTTACGCCTTCTTAAAGTCTGTGAATGACACATGTAGGTTCTCACCATATTCCCACATCTTTTCGGTGAACTGTTGCAGCAGGTAGATGATGTCGACATTCGAACAGCCTTTTCTTTGCATATTAACAGTGCAAAAATATCTGTAACAAAGTTAAGTCCCGTCCATATCTTAGGCAGAAAGAGGATGCTAAAAGAAGTCAGTTTGGCAACAATGTAACCACACGTACGAGATGCATATTTATTCAGTACACTGTGACTGTGCTGGCTGTTTAGTGCAGTGGATAAAGTTTCGCGGTAGAATAAACAAGTTCCAAACCTCTATAACCGGTCTATTTGTAATTTTTTTCTAATTTTTTCTAACCTGTAGTACACACTATTTTTTGAAAGATACATACCCTATAACTGACACAGGACATAAATAACTACAAAACCTACCAACCTGGAGACGTTAAACACACATACTGTTGTATCATGCTTTGTCGTCAAATATGTGGGGTCTACGAAGCTTGCGTTCTCAGATCGCTAGACAACATTAAAACAAATCGCATTAATGAATTTTATTACGAAGTTAGCAATGACAGTACTTAACTCTGAGAAATACATACTTGCAAATGAGAAACCTCTTTACTATATACAATTACTGATACAAATGAAGTAATGCACTTGACTCTTCTATTCAGGTCGCTAGTCGTGAAGCTTCTGTAGAACTGGGCCGCGACCTGTCGACGCTAATGTTCTCTTCGCATAGAGGCCCGTGCTATCGCGTTGTCGTCCTGGAGAGCGGTCGATCAGCGCGCAATTGGTTGACGTCTTCTTCATAGCCCTCTCTGTACTATTGTTCCCGACTGGCGTTCGGCCAATTGTAGCAGTTTAAATACACTATCAGTGACAGCATGTTTTCCAAAAACCAAATAGAGCAGAAACTCAAGCAGAAAGCCCTGCAGCTTCAAAACTTTAGCGACTAGCTGGTTCTTGCTTCTCTGTAGTATTGGCTGAGCATCTGCGCCCACAGTAACAGGAGCTGCATAGGAACGCGCTACCAGTTCTTCTATGTTCATCGACCGGGTACAATAAACGTAACAGATTTAGTTGATTACCTAGGAAGTGGATTGCTAGACCCATTGGTCACCTAATTTTCTAAAGAAAGGTGATGAAATAAGTATGCATGATAATTGGTATTAATTCCTACGAGCAGTGACTGGAAGGTTCACTGGAAATTGTGTTCGAATATAGTTGATGAAGTACTGCAGTATACTAAGACGATTAGATACATAATTCTCATGGATATAGGAGAATTACTTACAAAGAAAGAAGCAGGGATGAAAAAGGAGAGGGTTGGTGTCAGTTTTTCTTACTTTGGGGGAAGGGATATAACTACAGAAATAGAGGGAAATACTGACAATGGCAGGAAAGCGTATGTAGTACTTTATGGAAGAGGATAGGAAAGCACATAATGTTAAAATATTCTTTGAAAGTGAAATAAGGAAAACGATTGTACATTTTTTCTGATTTGCTATTAAATAATACCGTTGGTTTGCAAAAGATCTGCTGTAACTGCTCTGTGACGCTCGACAAGCCAGATACCACTCCACAGAGCTTAACATCAGGAGAAAAAATTACCCCTAGACCCACAACCGGAATCTCGAACTCAAATATTGTAAAGTATTGTAAAGCAAAACACTACCCAGTCTACTTAATGTGCAGCACAACTAAAGTGTATTGAACCAAAATAGATGTGGTAGCAGTTTTATCAAATGCCTTCCTTTTAAGTCAATTCTCTATCCGAAATATGTGCGGGAGAAAATTTTGCTAAAGCAGGGAATCGTTCTGTGTTGTCAGAGTGTGTGAATTTTCGTCACCCTGCATAATAATCAGCAAATACAGAGTTCCCAGAATAGATACCTTTTGAAAAGAGATATAAAATTTGCAGGCGAAACTCATGTACGTAACGAAATGTTTCCAAATCCCTTATTCAAAGGCATCCGTGGCCTGCAAAAGACAGAGTCGACAAATGTTCTCTTTATCAACTGTTTGTCACCTTATAAGCGTAGCGATGCCGTATAAAGGCAATTCCCACCTGTTGCAAGAATTGTGACATTTGCTTGAATATGTGTTTCTGTCAAAGTTATGCTGTGAAAGACACATAATGTATGAAGTGATGGAAAGTTTTGTAAATAAACTTTTCTAAATACTTCCATAAAAAAGTACCGAGCCATTTGAAAAATTCTTGAATTGTGAACAAACACTCATTATCCTAACTGGTCATTTAAAAGACCGCTCACAGTTGCGATTTTTAGATCTTTATTATAATGAAAGAATTGAACTTCTTATGAATAGTTGGGTACTTGGTTTTCTTATACTGTATGTGCAGGATACTGGTGGATAACAGGTAGAAAACGTTTGTTACTTGATGATAAAAATAATTATTCTCTTCTGTAATAGCACATCTTTGCTGTAACCTTGTGCATACTTATCGAAAATAATATCCCAAAATGGTGATCAAATTTTTAAATCTACAAGCATTAGCAGTGAATAACTTCTTTACTACTTCTACAAAGTCACATTTCAGCCACTGTTCTGTTCCATACAGGCACATAAACTTCTATTGTTATGTACACTAGTTATAGGAACTTTTGGTGCGTTATTTTGACTGTGTACCGGCGATGACAGAAAAATACATAGACCACGCGCTGTACTGAAGAAGCGAATTACTTTAGCTCCTATAGCAGTGCTTGTTGCAACTATAAACTGACATGAGGTTTCTGACATGACAATTTAGAGAGCGATGATACAACACAGTATATAACTGCGAGTATATTATGCTGAACAGTTTCTTATCTTTGACAGACGCTTTCGGAAATGCGCCAAAAGTGATGACTTTTTTCACGTATCCCCGAAAATGAAAATGCGAGCCTTATTTATTTTTCATTATGAAATTCTAAGAATGTTTGTTACTCGACGATAAACAGTCTGCAAAGTGATTTGTAGTGAAAGTGGTACCGACAAACAGTGACCACAATTATTCGTCAAATAATGATAGTTACCATATTAATTGCTATTGTTTAAAAGAGATTTTTCTTGTTACTACTATTGTACAATAATTGTTGTTTCGTATTTTATACGTTAGTAAGCAACTTTTGTAATATAAAATATAAATAGCAAGACTTTTATTATATTTAAGATCTTCCTGTTTACTCTAAACGTTCGTCTATACGACCTTGTTGTAAATAAGATTGAGAGTTATACGCTTCTGTTATCGAAACATATTTATAAACTTCTTGGAACATTCTTTTTTGAAATGTGTGTGTGTGTTTGTATTTGAAATTTCCATCAACCATCTCCTCTCTAAATATGAAGGGCATATTGTACAAAAACTGGGTTCTTCATCTCTCCGACGATTACACTGCGCTGGCAGCAACGTCTCACTTGTTGTTTACAATCCAGACGATGGCTATGCTTCAACGCTTTGAGTCTACCAGCCGACGCGGCAGGAATTCCGTCTTTGTCTGTACTACCTTTTACATTCTCCATGCTACGTCCGTCATACGTCACTTTGGTGCGAAGGTAACAGAATTCCTTCAATTCGTCTACATCGCGGCAATGTAAGTTGATATTAAATTTTTCACTAACATTATTTTTGCTACTCATTACGTCCGCCTTTCTTCGGTTTACTCTCAATTTGTATTCTTTGCCGAGCAGACTGTTCATTCCATCCAGCAAGTCCTTTGATTTTTCCTCACATTCATTCAGGACTGGAACGTCGTCAGTGAATCTTATCGTTGATATTCTTTCATCTTGCATTTTAATAAACACTCCTAGACGTAACTTTTATCTCTGCCTTTCCTTCTCTGACGTACAGCCTGAGTAGCAGGAATGTATGAGTACAACCTTGCATTATACCCTTTCTAATCCGAGTATTCATTATTGATTCTCAAATCCTATTGCTCCTTCTTGATTCTTGTACACACAGTATATTACCTGTCTTTTCCTACAGCTTACTCCTATAGTTTAAAGAATTTTGAACACTCTGCACCAGTTTACACTGTCGAATGTTTCTCCTAAATTCCCATGTGTTGTAGTCTATATCCTCTGCCTTATTTCACCGCAATCCTTCCACAACTCTGTCAAACTCTGTAATACTGAATTCCCAATTTCTTTCAAACTGGCTTATATTTCTTCTCCTGTCACCTTGTCAAACAAATATCGACCCTCTTGGAGGCTTTCAGTGTATTCTTTTAACCTCTCTCCTCAACGCTTAACAGCGGAACTCCTCTTGCACTCTTAATCTTGACACGTTTGATTTCGGGTTCACCGAAATTGTTAAGACTTTTCTGTCTGCTCATCAGTCCTCACGATGACCACTTCTTTTTCGATTTCTTCATATTTCTCCTGCAACCATATCACGTTACGTTTCCTGTGTTAACTATTCATTTCAGTCCTAAGTGCTTTGTCTTGCTGTTTACTGTGTTTTCTAGGACCTTTTTTTCTTCCGTCGATCAATTGAAGTATGTCTTCTGCTAGCAAAGCTTTTTTACAGTTATCTTTCTTGTAACTATATACAAGGTGGCTCAACTGTCCTACCGATGTAGTTTCATTCTGTATCCGTCCTTCAAAAACTATGTGCGAGATTTGCACGATCCCTCGTTCGCTATGGGCGAACTATCAGTCTTACAGAAAAAACTGACAGGGCCTTTTTGTAGAAAATATAAAGCAGTTAAATTTTATCTGGGATACGTTTCCAAGGCAGGTCATGGTTTTAGAATTATTCAGGAAAAACGCACAAAAGTGACCTTTAACGCACTTCCAGCCCCACACTCAGCCCTTCACTAGTGAGAATTTATTGTCAATTTGTTCATGGCATTCCCTCCTACCACCGTACAGCATTTTCCGATTATACGAACTATTCCTGATATTCATTTTTTCTTGGCTTCTATTGACTGGGCTGCTACGCCACCAGCATAGTCGATTATTACGTTAACATTATTAGTTTAAACATGGCCGTGAGGGCAATGAAAGAATAACAGGTTATCCAAACCTTACGCTAAAACTACTGAAGTTGATACTTCGATCCAGACTTAACCCTTACAAGCACAGTATTTCAGTAGTCAGAGAGGGCCTGACGAATACAACGCTGTATTCGCTAAAGTTCACAAAACTCTTATATAAAATTTACACAAAGAGCAGTTTTACAATTAGTAATTGCTTGAATAAGCTGGCGGCGTAATAAGGCCAGTCAATGAAGACCAAAGAAGGTCGCATCTGGGAAATAATTCTTGCCGACACGAATTTTAGTAAGCGATAGAAGTACCATGAACAACATATTTGAAATTATGACTAGTTAGGGGTTGAGTGTAGCAATGGGGGTGCGTTTGAATGTTACTTTCGTACGTTTTTCTTGAATAACTTAAAACTAAGCTCTCTAGAGGAAACTTATCCGAGTCCAAAACGTAACTATTTAAATTTCCTACAAAAAGCTTATGTGTAGCAAGCGAGAGAATTTGAAAATCTGGCGCGCGGTTTTTGAAGGCCACATATAGAATAGCGGGTTGCATTAAACGACATCGGCAGGGGCAGCTTAACCACGTTCTATGTCTGTCGAGGGTTCTGTGATTCTCCTTTCTAAAGATGTCCATTCCACTTCAGCTGACTTGTTTACTGTATTCAACTGTAGCAGAATCTGCTGTCTCACAGAATTTCATACGCACATCACTCCTCAGTACTTCAATATCACACTTCTTTTAATACTAGTTCATCTGGCCTATTCTTTTAAACTTCAGCCTACAATCCGCCATAACTGAATTGTAACCTGCTTGCTATGGCACAACTTACCATCCAGTGCTTGAGTTTGGAAACTGTTGCTTATCATGATGTTCGATACTAGTATCTTCCCAGGTTTCCAGGCCTTTTTTCAAGTATTCCAGCTCCTTTCGTGATTTCTGAACAGGTTATCACTACTGGCAATTGGAGTTTACTTCACAACTCTATCAGACTTTCTTCTCTCTCTTACCCACTAAGCAGCAAGTGTTATCCCATAAAGCCGTTTTCAGATCTGTCCTCTGCCGCGGTGTTCCTATCTCCCGTGATTGTTAGGTTATCATCTCTTTGAAACATAATTTCACCAGATTGTGTTTATTTGGTATGAGACGTTTCAATAGCATAGTAACGTTGTTGTTCTTGAAAGCATTTTCATGTCATGCACATTATATTTTAGACTGTTGACCACTACGCTGTGCATAAATACGCATGGCATGCGATTTTTTAACGAACTAGTAACGATGTAGCCACATTTGTTACTACAGATGCACTTGAGAATTGACTGTATCCGAAACTGGTAGTGCAAACAAAATATTTTAAAACACAGCCTACTGGAGTGATGTTATTTTTCAAATTTATTGATGCTGTGAGGCCAGCCCACTAAGTTAACCGTTCAGTGCCGTCATATATTCTCCCTCTCTCTCCATTTTGTGCTTCTGACGTCGGCATTTGTGCTGAAATTACAGTTGTTGGCGTAGGTTTGCTGTCGACTCCGATGAAAATAATCCTACTTCTCAATCGTTCGAAACAACTAACACTGTGATTTGCCTTCCTGTTCATAATGAACCTTTCTCCCGTTAAACTATTTTCTGCTGCTGCTGATATTATTCTACATTCATCTGACCGAAAACCTTATCTTCTTTTCATTTCACTTCACTGACTTAGGCTTTCACTTCCGTTTTCAGATTATCTAGCTTCCCTATCGCATTCCAACATTCCACGCTCCAACTTGTAAAAAGTTACGTATTCGTTGGCTACTCATTCTTTTTTTCATGTTTCCCTCCCCCTCCAAAGTCCGTCCCGGAGATCTGAATTGGAGACCAATCCGGACTCTGTTGTCAATAGGGTAGTCATCATGACACTTTTTGAATTACAGCCCAAACATCATGTGAATACACATTAAGTGTAATTAACAAATTGGTCTCTTCTGCCGTCTGCATCCTCATGTCGCTGATCATTTTGTAAGCTTCATATCTTCTTTTCAACTTCGGATTACATAAAATAATGTATCCTCAAACATGCCCAGAGTACACTATCCTATTCTATTAAACTTTTTTCCCAATGTAGTGATATAATAATGCTATCTGACTACATGTTTTAAAGGAACACAACAAGAGAAGGTACAAGGTGGCTTACTTTGTGCAAGGTAATAATAATGGGCATAAGTATATACATGACTGCATTATACGCATATACTAAGTTGCGATAAGCACACTAACTCACATTAATAACTTCCACATAGCCAGGATTTTACCCAAGTGACATGCAGTGGTAATGCTTGATATAGTCTGTCAGCCTAACCTCTCTGTTCAGAAATCCGATAATTTAAAGACGAGAAGCAAACAAGTTACATATGAAGAGATAAACTACCAACTCACTCTGCAATTACAGCTGCTGACTTACATTTCGATCTGTAAAAACATGCAAAAATGAGCAATTCAAATGCCCTAATATTGAGATCGAGAAATATAAACCCAGTCTGTTCCATGCTTTGAAACTTACTATATCGACCCATGACCACATGTCACAACTGAAGACTCACAGTAAACATAAAAACAGTCATCATCCTGCATCAGCCCCCTATATCACACAATATACAGATACATCCAGTACTACCACTACATCAAAACATTCGTCAAACACATTTTGGAAACATCTCTCATCAAAATAGCCAATTCCCAAACACACGAGTATCCCATTCCTTCCGAAATCACCACAATAACTATGCCTCATGCCCATCTGCCAACAGAATTAAACACATTTAATTTTCCGGAGGATATGTATGTAACGTGTTCTGATATTTTAACCCTTGTTCGCACAGCCTTCTCAAAATCACACTCATTCTGAACACAAGGGGGCCACAGTTGTGGGCGCACTTCCAATTAAACTTGATTCACTACCACCTCGCTTATTAATAATTCATTTTCAGTTACGCTCCAGTATGTTCTCTACCTACTACAACCTGTTCCTCCCCTTATGAGTTGCACATTTACTGTAATTACTCCTTGTTCAGTTCCTCTTCCTAACTGTAGTCTCATATTTATTGTACGATTAACAGGTTCAGCCACTGTCTCCTCTTGAACTCCACTAAATCACAAACACTGCTGGCACTGTTCCATTCGAGCTTTGGCCAGCGCTAACAGTCAACTGGGCTGCAGAAGCAGAAAGTGCATTAGTTTCCTCCTTTCGTTCACTAGTCTTATCTTTCGATCGCTATTCCTTGATACCTGAAGATTAGTGCCTATCAGTTTACACTCTTCTCTCCTAACATTTTTTAATCTGCTTTTATTACTTCAATATGAAAGTCTATCTCTTTTGTTAATCCCTCAGTATTTCTTCAATTAATTCATTATTTTGAGCCCTTGTTGGTTTGTTGATATTTTCAAACATCTCCTCCACAGATTTCACTGACATGCCAAACCCATTTTTGATGAGAATACCTACACAGTTTGAAGGCATACCCTGTGCAACTACTTGAACACTCTTCATTTCTGTAATAAATGCTGAAAAAGTCAAGACATTAACCAGTTTTCCCGAAGAATGTCAAGCTGAATCACACACAAGGCAATCAATGCAAATAAAAGAGCTGACAGCAAAAAAATTCTCTCTCACTGTAACAACAAAATTCCTTTATAGCTCCCACAGAGCGAAATCATAAAGCAACAGTACTCCTAATTGTTCCTCAAGAATCAGCGGTTTGTTCATGACCGTGAATGAATTCGTAAAGTTCCCCCAACCCCTGCTGAAAAAGTCAAGACATTAACCAGTTTTCCCGAAGAATGTCAAGCTGAATTACACACAAGGCAATCAATGCAAATAAAAAAGCTGACAGCAAAAAAAATTCTCTCTCACTTTAACAACAAAATTTCTTTATAGCTCCCACAGAGCGAAATCATAAAGCAACAGTACTCCTAATTGTTCCTCAAGAATCAGCGGTTTGTTCATGACCGTGAATGAATTCGTAAAGGTCCCCCAACCCCTGCCCCCACAAAAAGTCAAAATTCTTCTTATACTAACATCAAGAATAAAATAATTCGTCCACACCATCTTATCATTTGACACACGCAATATTACAAAAGACAGTAAGTGTCACTAGCACAAAACATTTCAAATGTCAGTGATCAATGCTCAACAATAACTCACATCTGTCCATGTTGCAAAGTTTCTTCAAGTATATTAGATTCTTCCCCAGAATAAATAAATTTTTCAGACGGATCAAAATTTAAAATCTCAATCTATACTCCGTTACATACAAATCACACTCAGGATCAGTGTAGGAGGGTTTGAAGGAGAGAATGGAGTTAGCTCCAGTCTACTAAGGCACAATTTATCATCACAGTTGAGTACAGCCACTGAACACGCAATCAAGGATGCTACTATCGTCCCACTACTGTTAAATTATATGTTGCAACAGTCCAAAAGGCCCCAGTAAAGAAAGTCATTAAAGATGCTAAAATATCTGCTGGTGAAAGATAAACTCAAAACCACATGAACACTCATTGCCCAGACACAATTCCGAACAATCAGCAACTAAACGTTTAAGCCTCCACCCCGAACGATTAAATACATCCAGTCTACGATTACGTTTCATGCTCATGGTGGAATAAAGAAAACTCTGTATTCAAAGTTTCGATATGGTTTTCTACATTAATCTACCCCAAGAGTAAATTCATCTTTATGTTGCATAATTAAAATAAAAAACCGCTATTTCAGCTCACACAAAGCAAATAGTAATTCCAACTGATCAGCAAATACGACTTATTGTCCATTCACTCATAAAGGAACTCTTCCCTACAGGATCACCATTACACAACACATATGTTCACACGTCATTATTATTGCAAATCTCTACAAATCCCTTAAACAGCTCACTGTTCCAAAGTATTATCCTCTCATTAAAGATTCACAAGTGTTTTAAATCTCACCAAAAATACAGAGAACTTCATTATGAACCACCGAATCTCCAGCTCAAATCTGATTATTCAGTATAACTCCAGGTTCCTTTTACAGCAAAACACATGACATCTCTGTCCCAGGTGAACACAAGAAAGATGGTAAAAATATTTCAGTATGCTCTTACCACTTCAGTCCAATACTGGTTTCAACTAAATCCCTCCCACTTAACAACATACTAGTACTTGCAAACAATGTGAAATAGATATGAGTATCAGGAAATAATTCGGTAGTTCATGAAAAACACAGTGCAAGAATCAATCCTTGTCATCGAAAACTGTGGAAAGACAGAGATATGGCAAATAAATGCAATATTTGCTCCCTGGAATACGTTTCCAAAGTAAATTAAAGCAGATCTACTGGAGATGATGTTCAGGCATCAGGAGGGGGAGCTCGTGGAAACAGCTCCAATATCCAGCCAATGCAGCATATCACAGACAACGATGTTAAGTGTTCCACACATGCAATAAAGGACCTCCAAATTCATCACTTTTTGCTCAGAAACTTTTGAAACGCAAACTGTGGTAAGGAAGTAAACATCTCTTTCATTAATAATAATTGAAAACATAAAATGGTTCAAGATCCTTAGTTAAAACACAGTACTCATTAAGGAATGCAACAGATATCTGAAATTTGCAGCAGAGTAACACACATAGTAGTTACGTTTGTAACCAGACATACAATAAAGATATGTACAGAATATCCTTCAACATACAGTTAGCAGATGTAGTGCAAAACAGGTAACACGATAAGTTAGGAAATAGTCACTGATCCTGAGGTAGCTGGACAGTGAGCTCATATTTACAAGTTGTTATTACACTGAAATGTAAACAAAAAATTATGAATTGCAGTTAGGCTAAATATTGTATTCATCATAAAGGCAAAAAAGCAAAAAAGGCGATCCAGTAGTCACTTGCACAAGACAGACATGAAACAACTACATAACCTGAACCAAATTGAATAATAATGTCACACATACAGAATCACAAGCGCCAAAATTCCGAATAACATTGACAAGAGAGGACAAGAAATAATGTAAACTGCAGTTAACTGCGTATTGGAGATCAATGGAAACTTCACAAGCATGCAGATTTGGCAAGGTCATCAGATATAAGCCTCCTGTCATTTTTCTGCATCGAATTACATGAAAATATGAATGCTGCAACATACCCTAAATAAACTTCCCTAATCTACACAAAATGTAGACCCATAGTGTTATAGAATAATGTTATTTTTAAAATAATAGAACACTGTGTGCAGCGTAATAATAATGGACGCAAGTGGATTCTTAAGTGAGGTACATGAACGTACTTAGTTGTGGTAAGCGCATGGACGCAGATTAATAACATGTAAGCACCGAGCTTCCAGCCAAGTGACGTGCAGTGGACATGTTTGGTCCATTCTTGTAGCCTTAACTTTCTCTTTGGAAATATAAAAATTCAAAGAAGAAAAGCAATCACGCCACATATAAAGTGATGAACTACGAACCATCTGTGCAACTCCAACTGCTGACTTACCTTCTGGTCTGTAAAAACACGCAAAGAAAACAGAGGGGCATGCTGCTCACTGCGGTTTTTGAAATATGTATGTTGACTGCAACAATAGTTTACGTTCAAAAACAGATAGAGAGAAAGAACATTTTGTGAATTTGTTCAAGCCGATTGCAAAGGGCAGCTCAAGTTCAAAAATTCTGGAATATTGAAGTAGTGGCAAGGGTTCACGAATATACCGTAGAATCTTTGAATAAGAAAATACACTGCGTAATATCGTGTAGGCCCCTCCTACTCCCCCCCCCCCCCCCACCCCAATCACTCAAACGTGCCGTAACTCTACATGGCATGGACACGACTAACGTCTGAAGTAGTGCTGGAGGGAACTGACACCATGAATCCTGCGGGACTGTCCACAAATCCGTTGGAGTACGAGGGGGTGGAGATATCTTCTCAACAGCACGTTGCAAGGCGTCCCAGATATGCTCAGTAATGTTCATGTCTGGGGAGTTAGGTGGCCGGCGGAAGTGTTTAAACTAAGAAGAGTGTTTCTGGAGCCATTATGTCCAATTCTAGACTTGTGGGGTGTCGCATTGTCCTGCTGGAATTGTAGTCCATCGGAATGCACAATGGACATGAATCGATGCAGGTGACCAGGCAGGATGCTTACGTACGTGTCTATGTCAGAGTCGTGTCTAGACGTATCAGGGGTCCCATAACACTCCAACTGCACACGCCCCACACCACTGCAGAGCCTCCACCAGCTTGAACAGTCCCCTGCTGACCATGGGTTCATGAGGTTGTCTTCATACCCGTACACGTCCATCGGCACGATAAAATTTGAAACGAGACTTGTCGGACAAGGCAACATGTTTCCAGTCATCAACAGTCCATTGTCGGTGTTGACGTGTCCAGGAAGGCGTAAAGCTTTGTGTCGTGCAGTCATCAAGGATATTCGAGTGGGCCTTCGGCTCCGAAAGCCCATATCGATAATGTTTCGTTGAATCGTTGGCACACTGACACTTGTTGATAGTCCAGTGTTGAAATCTGCAGCAATTTGCGGAAGGGTAGCTCTTCCGTCACGTTGAACGATTCTCCTCAGTATCGTTGGTTCCGTTCTCGCAGGATCTTTTTCCAGCAGCAGCGATATCGTAGATTTATGTTTTACCAGATTCTTGGTATTCACGGTACACTCGTGATATGATCGTACGGGAAGATCGCCTTTTCGTCGCTATCTCGGGGATGCTTTATCCCACCGCTCGTGCGTGGTTATCTTGATAACCTACCAGCAGCAGTAACCGATCTACCAACTGCGCCAGACATTTATCTTTATAGGCGTTGCCGACCGCAGCGCCGTATTCTACCTGTCCACATATCACCGTATTTGAATACCCTACCCTATACCAGTTTTTTTGGAGCGTCGGTATATGTAATTGCATTTAAAGCATAGTTATTGTCACCACGATACACAACATAATCCGTGTATGAAACCCGTAGCACGGTGAGCCGCCAAATGTGAAATATTTAAACAAAAATAATTCTGTATGCATGAGAAATTATAGAAAGAACTTCACTAAGAGAATGTTATTAATTCAAATGTCCTAAAATTCGGATGGGTTAATATTAATCCGATTATGTACTGTACGTCGAAACTCACCCATCTTAACAAACGCCGAACATACTGACTCAACATAGATAAGCGCACGCTAAAGTTATAGAAATACTGTAAATACTACTGCAACTAGCCTTGCAATACGAACGAGAGAATAAACACACATTTGTAGTACTAGATTTGAAAATGCGACAGATTCGGAATTCAATTGCACTTAAATATTACTCAACTATGATAGTGTCACAACACATGAACCTGTTCCGACCGTCACTGTCCAACTGACAGACCTTTTCTTCAATCAGTCGGAACGTCCTAATTAGACTGAATGCCGCGTTCGCTCCTAATTTGTTCAGTGTAACCGGCACGTCAAAGTATTTCCCCAAAGCATTCTACTGAGAGCGTATCAAACACAGTTATCCTTTCAGAGATTGATTTCTAGGTACAAAATATATCTTTGCGGAATGTCTGCGACTGGGAATGCGTGAAAGAAAGTCAGTACTGAAAGTTGTGAGTGTGACAAACAACTTTCAGTTGTTGATTCTTCCACCTTTTTAGGTGCAAACAGGGGTTCAGAAAAGCCGTGTGTTCCTCTGGCCCTTCTGACAAGGAAGTAGGCTGATCAAGAGTGACCCCTTTTGCCGGAAATCTTTAGTGGCTGTTGCTGATGATTTTTATTCATAATTTAAACAATGAGTGGGATCAAACTCGGGAATCAGGTCTTTTAATTACTAGGCAGAACCGGTACAGCTAGTCCACCTAAGGAACGAAAGACAGCAGCGATTATGTGTGGTATGGATTCGACAACTCCTTGGTAAGTTGCCACGATACGTGGTACGAATAGGTCACGCAATTCTCGAAAATTACTGGACAATGGTATGTGGGCGTGCAGACGGTGCAGGACACCATCCCAGTTACTTGACTTTGGATTGAGATCGGGTGACTATGGTAGCTGAGGCATCAACATGAGTTCACTATCATGCTCCTCGAATCACTGTACCACGATCCAAACATAAAGGGTTGCATGTTCACGTAGTCAAAACCGTCAAGGTGCCTTCGCTTACAACAGGTCCTGTGGAAGCCGGAGTGAATCTTCGGCAGAGCGCAAAACGGCTATTGCCGATCTCAATCCGTGACGGAGGGCATGACATGATTAGCCTATCGCCTGGATGACAGTGTATCTAGACACAACTATAGAATTGATGTAACAGGAAACGTGGTTCATCAGACCAGGTAATAAGATTTCACCGATTTACGGCCCACGTGCCTGCATCTCCACCAGGCACCATCGAAACTCGTCGTGGAAAAGCTCATAATATTTAGATCATTATTATATCTGCAGTATTCTGCTGATGCTATTACCAAATGCGTTTTTTCAAAACAATAATTATCATACTATTATTCAGAAAACTTTTAAGGAAGTTGACGAGCTGTATGGTATGACAGTCCCAAAGGACAATTAAACCACAAAGGAAATTCACACCATAGAATGCCTATTCTCCACCGACGGTTCTTCAATGACTTTACAAGGAAAACAACATGAAGATCAACCTGCACATGAATAATTCACTCTAAGTCTCATAATTGGCCATTATGGTCAGCTATAGAGTGACTTGCATTTTCTTTAGCACTTCTAGCTTATATAAATTATTACACAATGTAGAAGCAATTTTGTGTCAAAAACATGTGATTTGCAACTACGGTCTCTGATATGTGAACTGACACCTAGCTACCAAGCAATTCCTAGCCTTCACAAAAAAATTGAAATTCAGTAGTAATGAGTTAGTACATAAGCTCGTAGCATTTTTTCATAAGTTTAATAAACACAACAAATACGCATAACAGAGACTGTAGTCATTAATAGTATATCCTCATTACTATTTACAACAGTCTGCCACTGCTGAGGTAACTGTTCGATTTCGCGACTGGATAAATGACATCGTTTTGAGGCGAAGATTCGTCGACCGGTGTTTGAAGAGCATTTTCACCTGGAAAGAAGTTCCTGGAAGGTTGTTCGACAGAGAGTGGAAAAGGTGAACATCTGAGGGTGAAAATGAATGAGGTGGGTTCCAAATGACATCCCAACCCAGTTCCTGTGTAATGTTCTTTTTCAGGCTAGCAGAATGTGGGCGGGCCTTGTCGTGGAGTAGCATCACTCCACACAGTCTTCCTGGTCGTTGTTCTTCGACTGAGTCTGCAAGAGGTCTCAGTAATTCATAATAGATGTCATCATTGGTGGTTACACCTTGGGCAAGCAATTCGTAGTACATCATCCGGTGCCTGCTCCACCAGATGACCACACTTTCTTTTGTGGATGCGCGCAGGTCTTTGTATAGGAAGTTTCTGCTATGTTTGGACTCAACCGTTGCTTTCTTTTCCTTATATTAGTATAAAGACACCATTTCTCGTCACCAGTAACGATACAGGATAGGAATGATCGGTGTTTTTCACCAGCCAATCGGTGACAAGGAAGCAGAGGTGCACATATAGCGACCCTTTGGTATTTTAAGTTTTGGTTTAGACCCTGCGGTACCTACACATTCGATTTTTTAACCTTCCCCGCTGAACGCAAATGTCTCACTATCGTAGAATGGTCACAGTTCATCAAATTTGCCTGTTCTAGAGTACATTCACGTTGAACGTTGTGCATCAATGCGTTTAAACGATTCATCATACCCCAAAGGAATTCCTGAATGTGGAGAGTGACTAATGTCAAAACGATCATCCTTAAAAGGAGAAAACTATTCTCTTACCACGCTCTGATCGATGGATTTATCTTCACACACGGTGCAAATGTTTCTGGCTGTCTCCGCTGCTGTCCCCCCTCTACTGGACTCAAACAGAAGAATACGTCGCAAATGTTCGATTTCTCCACTTCTATTCCATTTTCTAGCGTCCATAGCTCCAGTCACTATCTGCAGTTAACAAAATGGCAATATGTATACTCAAACGGCAACAGTGAACTACAAATACAAAATTACAAACGGTGAATAAACCCATAGCAAGGGTACTAAACGAATACCAACAGCCGGCCGAAGTGGCCGGGCGGTTCTATGCGCTGCAGTCTGGAACCGCGAGACCGCTACGGTCGCAGGTTCGAATCCTGCCTCGGGCATGGATGTGTGTGATGTCCTTAGGTTAGTTAGGTTTCATTAGTTTTAAGTTCTAGGGGGCTAATGACCTCAGAAGTTGAGTCCCACAGTGCTCAGAGCCATTTGAACCATTTTTGAATACCAACATGCAAAACAATAACGTCACAAACTTATGCACCAACCTACAGTACATACAGGCGTCCTCGTAGCACGACGTGTGTGGAGACATACAGCATAACAACCGTGTTCACAGGCAGGAGATTGAGCATTTCAACTAAAGAATGTAGACGAATCATTACATTCTTTCTTATATAATAATGGTTACCCCTATGTTATTACCTCAACCGTTTTTATTCTTAACGAGCTGATTTGAATGCTGGTCTACCTAACGTTAGTCTGAAACGCGTCTTTTAATTTCGTTGCGTCTTAATCGCACCCAGCTCATAGGTTTATGATAAGCTTTATTCCGTTATTAGTGATGTGTCGTCTTAGACGTTACTATTTGAAAATCTTCCAAGATGGAGGTTGACAAGGATGTTGCCTTACGTTTCCTTGTTGTCGTATTGGTCCGAATACACAAAGGATGTCTCAGCAACATGGGATTCGGAAAATCAGTTCTTACTAACTGCTGTCTGCACCCTTACGGCGAC
The DNA here is from genome assembly GCF_023864275.1 of Schistocerca cancellata. Lineage (NCBI taxonomy): Eukaryota > Metazoa > Arthropoda > Insecta > Orthoptera > Acrididae > Schistocerca > Schistocerca cancellata. The sequence continues at coordinate 906,558,744 of NC_064627.1, read as the reverse complement.
CATCATTCGATACTAAACCCCGCTCTTCTAAAGACCTTGGTTGCGCTAGTGGGAGCCGTCTGTGGTGCCGAAGCTTTTCCACAATAACTGAAAGACGTGCTAAAATTCTGCCGTGAGAATAACAATAACAACGAACAAATATGTGACAAGGAATCCCTTGACTGTAACGTCACAAGTTCAACCTTTAGTAAGGCTCATTTGAAAACGTTGTGTTAATAATGATCGTAAAAATATTAGCAACAGAAAATGAGTGTCCTGGACATGCAAAGATCAACGTTCTATGGGATGTATGTATTGCACTTCTCAAAATGGGTATGGTCTACATTCAAGAAATGTTCAAAGCAAACATTTTAACTTGCACCATCAACACAAAAAAACGAAAAATGGGGCACCACAGTGATAACAAAGGTTCACACCATCAAGGTCGAAGGCAAACTCCGTATGATTTACAACCATGCAGGACGTTCAGTTAGGTATTCACTCTTAAAGAATGCATATAGAATCATATTGGCGTAATGGGGTGATGAGAACTGATGGAATGCGATGTGAAACATTATTTCGTGGAGCTTGTCGTGAAAGGCCAAGTTACTTTCTAGATTAACAGTAGGAATAATTGTATGCGAAGACGTTAGGGCATTGATGTAAGTTGATCTTGATACAACTCTTGGTATCTCTTATACATTTCAACTTCATCCGATTGGTCGGAGTTGATAAATAATCCCTTAATGAACAATAGGATAAGTTTGTTTATCTCAGCTACAAATTTTCAAAACGATTCCGCAGTTTGCTGTGCATCTTCAAGTTGACATTTTGTTTGAAATTACGTTATCTTACGTCTTCCAGTTCTGTAGCAGTGTCTGAAGTTGTGCAACCATCCACTACTTAGCCTCAAATCACTGTACTCTATGTATCGCGCGATTCGCTGTGCATGACAGAATAGGTCACTATCACACACATCCTCTAAATTGTACCGAGTATCCTTGAAATGCGCAAACATCAGTTTTTGCAACAAGTGCATCTTGTCCTCCCTTGAATATCCATCGCTTTTCTTACGCACAGCACGGTTACGTTGCAGAGGACTTCCTCTAAACCTGTTATTAATGTTTTTTTTATGTTGTGCATGATTTTCCATGTACGTAATTATGTTCAGTACCCGCTCCTCGTACAATGATTTTCCTTTACTAAGTCTCACTGGTGACGAGATTTGTGACTCCCTATCCGATAAGGATGGTAAATTACATGGCCCGACACCTATTTCATTATCACTTTCACTTGTTAAGCATGTATCGACATCATTGTACTCCTAATACATTGTCCGCACAGTCGTGCGTATACGACAGCACAAATTCCACTCACTCATATTCAAAAAACGCTATTATTTCATCTGTCTCTTCTTTCTCACTCTGCGAAATTCTTTGAGTTCCTTTCTGGCGAAATGTCAACTTTGGCAACTGTTGTTGTAGATCTACTGCAATGTTTGCTTTGTTTATCGTTGTCATTATTCTGCTTTGAATCAATACCACTAGCATATTGCACTGTTGTGAATCGTCGACTAAGCAGTTCAACTACGCTCCGCAGCCTCATGCTGTGCTCACCCTTCAATGTCTCCAGTCTCGCCTTGTGTTGCCATAAGCAGCCAATATTGTGGTTGTGTGGTAGACAATATGTGGGCGTCGAGTTCCGTGAACATCATTGACATTTTGCAACCTCGCGCTCAAGGGTTCCTTGTGTGGCAATTAGAGGAGGCATCTACAACAACGCCTAGGAGGTGAAGAAAAGTGCAATATGCGCTTCAAAGAAACGGAACCTCAATCAACTCCTTAAGAGACATGAATTCAAGTTATTCCGATAATGTAGAACTCAGGATTCCCGGCACTTATAAAATACTGTGTACGTTCGGAGGGAAATACGTCGTGCAGAGACATCTACGGTAGTTGGAAATGAATTGGAAAAAGGACATAAAACTGCATTCAACAACACCTGTATCATGACCAAGTCTAAAAGTTTCCGAGATACCGTAATTAAAGAAGCTACAGATATCAAAGTTCGTGATACCATCATCAATAAAGACGGCGGTTTGCGGCTGTTACGAGGTTGAAACGATCGAAGTGAGCACAAGACGAAAACGTACCTTTACACGGCGATGAACGGAGCACCGATTACGTCACAGCTGATATGAGGGCCCACGCCCGGGTTCCCGGGTTCGATTCCCGGCGGGGTCACGGATTTTCTCCGCCTCGTGATGACTGGGTGTTGTGTGATGTCCTTAGGTTAGTTAGGTTTAAGTAGTTCTAAGTTCTAGGGGACTGATGACCATAGATGTTAAATCCCATAGTGCTCAGAGCCATTTGATATGAGGGCTATAGGACGACGCCAACAGCCTCACGAGAGTTACCACTCGACAGTGGCCGAAGAGTACTCGACCGAAAGCTCGAAGTACAAGAACTTGATGCAGATGGACGTATGAGAAGATTTTATTCACTGGTATCACGACGAGACCACGGACTGATGGATTGACATTTGTTACACAATGAAAAACAGGTAAAATGTCGACAAGAATTTATAGAAAGTAACACAAATTGTAAACCAATTGGCTTCATTAGCTGTAACCTTTTATTTCCTTATGAATTCATAGTGTAGTTTAAATATGAAAGAGCTCATTAAGTTTTTTTTTTTAAATTTAGTTTCCATCAGCATAATTTACGCCCTTCACTATAGACGTTACCCTCATTGATGTACGAGAAGTATGGAGAAACTTAAGGACCAGGAATACATTTCTTCAAACTGCACTAGCTGCGTTTCATTTCTATGTGTATACGAGTAACTCGCAGAACCCAGATAACGACTCTTCCTAAGATCCTAAGTAAGCCGCCAGTGAAAACCTATGTTGATTATGTTTCCGTCAATCCAAAAAATCTACATTTTGTATGACTCAGTCGCTGCCCATTCCTTTCTCCGCATAAAATCACAGCATTCAGGCAGAGCTCTTGTCGGCATAGGAACTGCAGGGGAACTCACAAGTAAATTGAAACTGTTGGTAGAATGTTAAATTCTGCCTATGATTGACAAAAATATGCTTTAGATTCTAGACCGTTTTAAGCAACATAAATCACACAACTAACAAGGGAAAGTTTCACTCGCACCCTCCCCCCCCCCTTTTCAGATTTAGTTGTAAAATGTCCCAGTGCATAGCCTGACAAAACTGAACGCAGGTGAAGCCTGAAAGGCCGTTCGCTGTGGCCGAGCGGTTCTAGGCTCTTCAGTCCGGAATCCCGCGACTGCTACGGTCGCATGTTCAAATCCTGCCTTAGGCATGGATGTGTGTGATCTCCTTTCTTAGTTAGGGTTAAGTATTTCTAAGTTCTAGGGGACTGATGACTCAGATGTTAAGTCCCATAGAGCTCAGAGCCATTTGAACCATTGGAACCAAGCCTGAAAGGAAGAAGAAGGTGTACTGAACTGTGAGGAAATAAGGAATACAGAAGCAGTGAACGGCCCAAGTTTAAGATGTGTAACATCGAACAAATAATAAGAACTATGGTGTAGTGGTTGTGTGGTCACGAAGCGGGAGATCCGTGTTCAAGCCCCCTCGTACCCAATTTATTTATTTTTCGCTAAATTATGAACTCTCTGACCAGTCATTGACGTATCTGTTCTCCTTCTATAGTCTTGGCAATTGTCATACTATGCGTGGCTTAGTATGAGTCATGTGGTAAGAATATATTACCTTCGCAAGTAAACATGAAGAATAGTGAGAGCAGGTGAGATACTTCATAGACCTCTTACAGAAACGAAAACGAAGACTGAACAGTTGTGAACTATGTTACAACAGAGGAATTTAAGAGTCAAAACTTCCAATACGGAAAGCAAGAACCATAAAAAGTGGTACTTGTGTAGAGCAAATAGGAGGTACGTACTTTTGGAGGACCCTCCTTACACCACGCTGTGGCAAACGGACGTTACACCAGGACACAGACATAAAACTGAATACAGCGAACACACAGCTCAATGACAGGAATAAGAATTCATAATTTTGTAAACATAATTTGGGGCACGAGAGAGATCTGAATACGGATCTTCCTCTTCATAGTCGAAGACCGTGACCACACAACCACGACATCGTAGCTGCTGTAATTCGGACGATGTTGCACATCTTAAGGTTGGACCGTTCACTGTTTCTATACCGTTCACTGTTTGTATCGTACTTCTGTTTCACAGTTCGGAAACCTCCCCCCCTGTTTTCATGGTTGACCTGTTTACAGTTTTTGGTGGGCTATCCACTAGGACATTTTACCACTAAATCTGAGAGGACAGGGGAAGGGCAGGGTGTGCGATGGGGAGATTCCCTTATATGTAAGGCATTTCAGCCAATATGTTACTTGTCGGTGTAATTACGGAGTGCTTTAATGTGATATTCTGTGTACGAAATCTTTGCTTATTAGTGTAACTTAATTAGATGTACCTATTATTTTCAAATAAACTGCGAAATCACTGTTTCACGAGATCAATTTGTTCTCACTGTTCAACATATTCTGCATCTACATCTTCATGATTACTCTGCAATTCACAATTAAGTGTCTGGTAGAGGCATTATCGAACCACCTTCCAGCTGTTTATTTACTGATTCACTCTCGAAGATGGTTCAAATGGCTCTGAGCACTATGGGACTTAACATCTATGGTCATCAGTCCCCTAGAACTTAGAACTACTTAAACCTAACTAACCTAAGGACAGCACACGACACCCAGCCATCACGAGGCAGAGAAAATCCCTGACCCCGCCGGGAATCGAACCCGGGAACTCGAGCGTGGGAAGCGAGAACGCTACCGCACGACCACGAGATGCGGGCCACTCTCGAAGAGCAGGTGGGAAATATGAACACTTAAATCTTTCCGTGAGAGCTCTGATTTCCCTTATTTTACTATCGTGTCAATTCTCCCGGTATAGGTGTGTGCTAACAAAATATTTTCACACTCTGAGGAGAAAGTAGATGACTGAAATTTTTTGAGAAACCCCTACCGAAACGGAAAACGTCTTTGTTTTAACGATTGCCACCCCAATTCGTATATTATATTCGTGACACTCTCTCCTTTGTTTCGTGATAATGCAAAACGAACTACCCTGCTTTGAACTTCGTTGTCCTCCGTCGTCAGTCCTATCCGATGCGGATAGCAGCACTCCAGGGGTATGCGGACAAGCGTAGTGTAAGCAGTCTCTTTACTGGACCTGCTGCATTTTCTAAGAGCTCTATGAATAAATCACCGACTTTGGTTTGCTTTTCCGCAACATTACCTATATTATCGTTAATAATTTAAGAATACCCAGTTGAATTCACAGCCTTTATATTCGTGTATTGTGTCTTGTAACTGAAATGTAGCGGATTTTTTTTAACACTCATACGACTTCACACTTTTCATTATTTACAGTAAATGGCCACTTTTCGCACCATACAGATAGCTTGTCTAAATCGCTTTGCTATTCGTTTTGACCATCTGATGAGTTTACAGCACGGTAAGAAACAGCATCATCTGCTAACAACCTGAGAGAGCTGCTCAGATTGTGTCCTATGTCGTTTATATAGATCAGCAACAGTAGAGGGCCTATGACAGTCTCTTGGGAAGTGCTGGATATTACTACTGTTTTACTCTATGGTTTTCCGTCGATTAGTACCTCTCTGGCAGAAAATCACGAATCCATTCGCACAACTGAGACGATACGCAACAAGCACACAATATGATTAGAAGTCGCTTGTGAGAAACGGTCCCAAATGCCTTCTGGAAATTAAAAATATGGAACCAGTCTGATATCTCATGTCGGTAGTACTCAATATGTCGTTAGATTAAAGAGCTAGTTGTGTTTCACAAAAATGGAATTTTCTGAATCAGTGTTAGCTGTTTGTCAGTCAATCCACAAGACTTCCATCCTGTCACATATTACTTTTTGGATCAGTCCTAAATTTCGTTGTTGACTTTCTTTTCTTGTGGGTTTTGAAGGAGGTAGGGTGGGGGGCTTTAAGATCAACGTAAATTTCTGTTTGTCTTCTGCTTCTTCGTATTATTGACGCATAACGTCCTGTACACGGACTTTACTTGAATTGGTTATAAAGGTAACAAGTCATTGTTTGATACGTAATGATGCAATCCATAGATAGTTCTGTTTCGACCCGTGGGGTTTGGAGCAGACGGAGTTGGGGGCTTGAAGATCAACGTAAATATCTGCTTATCTTCTGCTTCTTCGTATTATTGACGCATAACGTCCTGTACTCGTACTGTAATTGAAATGGTTATAAAGCTAACAAGTCTTTGTTTGATACATAATGGTGCAATCCATAGACAGTTCTGTTTCGACCTGTAGTGTACGCTTGCAGTTTACTTCTCGCACTTGGACTCCAGTGTCAGGCCGATACTGCATGCGGCGCATTTGTTATGCATTCATAATTTAGCTGTGCATTAACATGATCCTACGCCCGATTTATGTAAGGCTCATTGTCTCGGTATGAATACGCGGCGGGCGTAATCACGGAGCGCGTGTAAACCAGTTCCGGTGATGCCAACCCATTCCCCTCAATCCCTCCCCCCCTCCCCCCGCCCACTGTTCACGTACACAGCACCATTCTGGGACGCGCTCCACATGTCAGACCGGCCGGCTTCGTGTAATTACTTTCAGAGGTGGCCTTCGTCCCACTCGGAGCTTGTTTGATAAAGTCTGCTCATTATTTACGGAAAATTCCGTCGGCTCGCCCATAAATAACTAGAGCCGAGGTAATCACCTGAGTAATAGAGATGTATAGCCAGGATCACGGAATTTGTAATTATAAGGAAGAATTAATTGTATCTGTGTACGCTTACCTGATGAAAGTATCGTACAAAGCCCTTTGTTACAGCAAAGAACAATGTGTATAGGGACGCTGGTAAAATCCGTACCGCTAGGCAATCTACCTCAGCCGGTGCTCCGACGGAATGTTGATTTCTTTATTTTTTTCGAATGAATACGTAAAGGTTATTTGTGCAGCTGAATATGAGAGCATCAGTTAACACACGTACCGCCTTCCATAAAAGTTTTCGAAGCCAAATCAACACTTGTAATCAGCACTAACTGGCGATCTGTCCCGGTTTCGCATGGAGATCACATGGCAAGAACATTTGTGTGTATGTATTTTTATAGTTATGGTACGTGACATTAAGAACTGAAGTATCAGTCAACCAAAGTAAATCAATGCAACTGTTAATAAATCGGGAAAATCGCTTCGATGATTTGCCGAGAGTCCTTAATACCCACAGCAAGGTCGTTTTTTCAAATGGTTCAAATGGCTCTGAGCACTATGGGACTTAACATCTGAGGTCATCAGTCCCCTAGAACTTAGAACTACTTAAACCTAACTAACCTAAGGACATCACACACATCCATGCCCGAGGCAGGATTCGAACCTGCGACCGTAGCGGTCGCGCGGTTCGAGTCTGATGCGCCTAGAACCGCTCGGCCACATCGGCCGGCCATGTTGTTGTTGTGGTCTTCAGTCCTGAGACTGGTTTGATGCAGCTCTCCATGCTACTCTATCCTGTGCAAGCTTCTTCATCTCCCAGTATCTACTGCAACCTACATCCTTCTCAATCTGCTTAGTGTATTCATCTCTTGGTCTCCCTCTACGATTTTTACCCTCCACACTGCCCTCCAATGCTAAATTTGTGATCCCTTGATGCCTCAAAACATGTCCTACCAACCGATCCCTTCTTCTAGTCAAGTTGTGCCACAAACTTCTCTTCTCCCCAATCCTATTCAATACCTCCTCATTAGTTACGTGATCTACCCACCTTATCTTCAGCATTCTTCTGTAGCACCACATTTCGAAAGCTTCTATTCTCTTCTTGTCCAAACTAGTTATCGTCCATGTTTCACTTCCATACATGGCTACACTCCATACAAATACTTTCAGAAACGATTTCCTGACGCTTAAATCTATACTCGATGTTAACAAATTCCTCTTCTTGAGAAACGCTTTCCTTGCCATTGCCAGTCTACATTTTATATCCTCTCTACTTCGACTATCATCGGTTATTTTACTCCCTAAATAGCAAAACTCCTTTACTACTTTAAGTTTCTCATTTCCTAATCTAATTCCCTCAGCATCACCCGACTTAATTTGACTACATTCCATTATCCTCGTTTTACTTTTGTTGATGTTCATCTTATATCCTCCTTTCAAGACACTGTCCATTCCGTTCAACTGCTCTTCCAAGTCCTTTGCTGTCTCTGACAGAATTACAATGTCATCGGCGAACCTCAAAGTTTTTACTTCTTCTCCATGAATTTTAATACCTACTCCGAATTTTTCTTTTGTTTCCTTTACTGCTTGCTCAATATACAGATTGAATAACATCGGGGAGAGGCTACAACCCTGTCTTACTCCTTTCCCAACCACTGCTTCCCTTTCATGCCCCTCGACTCTTATAACTGCCATCATGATGAAAAATATTTATCGCTTACTAGTGTTCATGTAGGAAAAGTACCGTGTGAGACATGTCTTTGTAATTTATCACTTATTTACTACTAAATGTATTCGTGATTCATTCTGCAGACTGCATGCACAGATACCATTGCATGGAAGTGCAGATTTATATTTTTCTATGACACACAGTTCAGCAGGTAAGACGTCATTAACTATTAGATGTGTGAAAAACTGCCTCATCATGCTTGTTCTTTGCTACCAACTCTGTCCTCTTAAATTCCGCAGGTAGTATCCACATATGCCACTGAATGAAATTGCAGTAGTACATCAATGTACGACAGATAGTTAAGTAGATATGCCGTTATAGACATTACGCACAAAGCCTGACGTTGCATGGTAGGGGCGTGGAAGCACAGCCGTAAACAAATGTCTAGGAAACGCCGGGTTTCTCCGATAGTCTTTTACAAAAGATTACTAATTAAGAATTTGCATTTCCTATCTAAACTGTTCATCTGTGTATAATATATAATACGAAATTAGAAGTAGTGCATTTTCCATAAAAATGACTATCGGATATCTGTTGATTAACGTATGAGTGTTGGATTTTATGCTTGAATGACGAAAGTACTGAAACTGAAAGAAACGAAGGGCAAAAATAATGATCGAAATGGAACTTGAACCAGCTGCTGCTATTCTCGAGTACTATCGATTTTTTTCTTTCTTTATGTACTCTATGCTTCACGGATATGCCAATAGAAAATGCAACTCTGTTTGAAAATTTGCATCCGGCTGGATACAAACATGAGGCCACTTCGTGCAAAGCGGGAATTCTACCACAGAGCCACATTGCTTGCCAAGAAAAATTAACCATACTTTTAAGTATTAAAGACCGTCGGAAAATTCCAAAGTTCAAAACCTCGAGAATTTTTGAGTTACATCAAATCGCTTTCAATGATTAAAATTTGAGTTCTCAACTTCATGTATAACACACACAAAAATTTAAAACAGTCCGATTCCTACGTGGTATCCTTGTGAGTAGCTATGACAAAGCGACTTGTCTGACGTAGCGGTAATATATGTTATACACAAACCTTCCTCACTAGTCTGTCAGTTAGTGACAACTCTACGAAAATCCTGAGATTAGCCTTCGCATACAACGGCAGAGGACTTTAACTTAGTAATATGTACGGGTTTAATAGTAAGGGAGCGTTTAGCACTACACCCGCTTTGGTCTCTTACCAGTCAGAATTTCTGCATTTAGAGACTGCATACTACTCGTCTTTCAGATAACAAATCTGTAAGTTACAGCTTTCATACAGCTTTCAACCAGTTTGCTCTTCATATCTCCACTACATCTCTTCAAAATACCCTGCATACTTCCTCTCAGTTGCAAAGGAACCGCAGTCTTCTCCACATTTCACTTATCCCACTCATCATTCACAAAGCAAGCGTGTCAGCCCATCACCTCACCCCTATTTTATAAAGAGCAGCTTCCTGTATAAGTTATCGTGAGATACGTACTCTATCCGCAGCCTCTTTGGAGTTACATCAGTTTCGATTTCAAAATTCTCAAGAGATCATGAAAATTTAATTTTATTTAATTTCACATTTAATTTACTTTCACCCTTCGTTCGAATAAGAAATGGAATTTCATTAGTTGGGCACGGCCGTAACTGGAAAATACTTCTGCGTCCCACATACCAACCATCTTCTCACTAGAGAGCGTGCGCATGCGCAAACACACACACACACACACACACACACACACACACACACACGGAGAGAGACAGAGAGAGAGAGAGAGAGAAGGCATCCACAAGCGTGTCTCTTCAAATTTTCCAGAAACTGGCCTGAACAAAACTGACAGAGAGAGAGAAGGACTGCCGACTACTACAGACAGTCAGGTATTCAGAGAGTAGTATTACGTTTTACTAATCGTGTTTAATGAGAGAACTTCGTCGGACATGTTTTGACAGAAAACAGCAGTGCAGTCATTTGGAACTCTTCCACAGGACTCTGACTTGTATCATTTTACAGAGAGCTTATGTTTTCATTACATATCCCCCCAGTTTATCACTGAAGTGAAAATGTCAAACGAATATTGAATTCTGATACACATAAAGTATGTCAAAACGAATTGTTTCGAAACAACGAGATTCAAATACAACATTTTGTTTTAAGAATCCAACCCGAGAAAAGATGTGGTGCGGTTGCTGCTTGTAGGGACAAGATGATAAGGTGGCAAATGGATGTTTCGTACGTAAGAGAAGACATTATGACATACAAATAAAACAGGTTCTGCGTCAGTCCTCTGTTTATTTTGACACTACGCGTTTCGATAATCACATCATGATGTTGAGGGGGAGATTTGTTTACTTACATGGCTGACATTGGCGAAGATTACAGTACAAGGGCATTGTTGGCTATACTGCGTCTTCTGATAATCATAAAAATCGTTTATTTGGAAAAGGCACTTTTGAAGTTAGAAGACATGTTTCTTAACATCGAAGTGCCTTTTACAAGTAAATAATTTTTATGACTAGCAAAAAAACGCTACACTTCTTACACTGTCTTTGGTCTGCTTCTGTTGAAACACGTCTGTACTCTTCACCAACACAAGCTACGTAAATAAACATCTCTCCACCTCTAGATAATACTGTGAATCATCGAAACGCATAGTAGAAAAATAAACAAGTAACTGACGCACAAGCTGTTTCATTCGTATAACGTGACAAGCAAAGGAGAGTAGCGACGACGAAAGGATAAAAACGATTTGGTTAAAATCAGGACGAGGGTAAACGAATTCTGCTACTTGCGGAGTGAAGGTACATTATTGTCGAACCAAGGAATACAATCACAGCTGGCTGGCTTCATGAAAATAGCAAAACTAGCACAAAAATACTACATCTAAGTAAGACCAATTTGGGCTGTGGGAGAATGAAATTCTGAGGAGTTTAAATTTTGAGACAGAAATTGTTAACAATTATGTAAAGACATACATTAGAACTTGGAATTATAGCTTTTTAACTATCAGGCCTGTAATGAAACGTAATGGTGAGATGTAAGTGAACTTTACTGGAACTCAAACTCGTAGATCATGCAGCTGTTTCGTTAGTTATGCGAGGAATCTCTGCTTATTTTTCTTATTAAACATAAATCAGAATTCATCACATTGATCTACACAATCGTTGTAACACTCTGCTCTCCAATATCCACCCCACAGCCTCCAAATAAGGTTTCTTCAACAAAGACTACTTTCCTCACTGTACTATCGTTGACTCTTCCTGTATCTGTTTCACTTTTACCTAAGAAATTGGGAGGAAATACATGAAGATGTAGTAGAAAAGTAGCCTAGCATATAACTCTGCGGAAAGTACCTGCCATAATAAAAGATAAGGCGGGCCATTGTGGCCGAGCGGTTCTAGGCGCTTCAGTCCCCGTTGCTGCTACGGTCGCAGGTTCGAATCCTGCCTCGGGCATGTATGTTTGTGATGTCCTTAGGTTACTTAGGTTTGAGTAGTTCTCAGTCTAGGGGACAGATGACCTCAGATGTTAAGTCCCATAGTGCTTAGAGCCATTTGAACCATTTGAATAAAAGATAGAAATTTGAGATAATTATCATGAATTGAGTGATAATACTTATTATTACACTATCGTTACCTTTACGTATAAAATGGATTGTCGTAGCACCAACGGCTACGAAGATGTCGCGAATGATACGTTACTTCATAAGAGACATGTGTGAAAAGTTAGAGAATAGTGTTATGAAATACACCTTTATGATTATTGCCGCCGTTGGCCACAATACGCTATTGGTAACTGTCAGCAATAAATTCGTGTGGAGTTAATCGAATAGCCAACGTCACACGTGTTTGGACATGTATATAAATGTGACAGAAAGTGGGGTGTGCTTCGGCTGTGACAGCTGCCTATCCTATGCTGTATCGAAGGACTAGCAACGAACATCGTGCCTTATTATTACGATGGTTAACAGATCTCGTTTACTCGGTTCAGTGATACCTCCAGCAGTTCCCGTTTGCGGTATTTTCCATTCAATGAAACTAGAGCAGCGTAAACTGAGAATAGATATTTCACTTATGCAATCCTTTATTAATGACGCCTTTGACACAGTTATTGATAATTCCCAATTTCACCGATATCAGTCTGCAAGATGGTCACCAGCTTCTGTGGCTCCATCTGTCGACCTTCTCTGTGTTGTCTGCCGACCTGAAAACGTTACTTGTTTCAGCTTTTGTTCGCTCGTAATTTACATTCATGTTGATTGCGATGGGCTGGTGACGGCCGTTCTAGCAATCTTCATGCTTGTATAAAGAAATGAGTGAAACACTAATATAATTTTTATGACGGCAGAATAGTAATAATTGTTTGCAGATAAAGTTGTTATGGACTCCTGATAATAACGGGTTGGTGTATGCGGGAATGGTGAGGTGGGGATGAAATGTTTGGTTGTGTTCATGACAAAGAACTGATGTATCAGACATCGTTTTATTGAGTGCATACTACGGCAGTTAGCCAGGGAGAGTAAGAGCTGGAACCATCTTTTGAGCTTCCTTTGGGGTGAAAGGAGTAAGCTGAGATAAGGCTGATAAGAAGGTAACGTCTCTGCGATGATATCATGATCTGAGAGGAGGACTCGATTAGTGTTGTTGGATATGAAAGAATGGTTGAGGAGTTGGTAATGGCGAGGCAACAGGAGAGGGTTCTTGAGGATTAAAGATACAGTTGGGTGTTGCTCGAGTGAATGGGCAAATGTATTGAGGAGTGGAAACGTGTTGAGTAGGTACAAGATATGGATGGGAGAGGAATCGGATATGGAATATGAGGTGGCGTGCATGTGGAGTGAGCCATATAGCTAGGGACGGAGGGGGGGGGGGGATGTCCACCTAGAGGGTGCATAGTTGAAGATGGCACAGATGAGTGTTTTGCAAGTTAGGGTAATGATAGTGAGACTTGGTCTGAAATCTCTCTAGTTATTAGTTTTAGTCTATTGTCGGCTTTGTTTTGGATGATTAGTAAGTGGAGACTCCAGGATGGTTTACATTCAAGTGTTAGTCAAAAAGTATTAGTAATTTAGTTAGTTTTTTGGAAGTGTGTGATTTACGAGGTAGGTATATGTGGGATAATAAATCCAGGCAATTTTACAAATAAACACTAGCCATCTACAGTTTTAAAGGATTGATGAATATATATGCCATTAGATGCACCAGGAAGATGTACGCTACATGATCTTTAGCACCCTTTTCAAGCCGTTAGGGCTTAATCAAATCATAAGCAGACTTCCTGTTCACGATTTCTGTTCCGTGCTCTTGAGCCACCTTTACAAGCGTCTTCACCTTCCGTTCCGAGTTTCTAATAACAATTTATATTTATACACTGTCATGTTCCAATGTGCTATGAGGCTTCATAGTCACTATGGTCAAGTGACTGTGACAGATGAATGTGCCTCAGTTTGGTATGTTAAACAGATTTTTATCTTATTCAGATGTTAATAGAATATAAACCCGCTTCAGTTGCTAGTAATATCGTACTTATTACGAGACCAGTTTTAAAGACGAACGCTCATCAGGTGCCAGTGTGGCAGTTGCCCCAGTCAATCGCGAGGGATGACGCCCACGGCAAACAAATTTGTGGGAGAGAAGGACTAGCAACTGCAACGTCCGCGTCGACAGCCGGCAAGGTCCGACTACCACACATTTAAGTTTTCTTAATTCTTTGGAGGCACCTTAAGATGGTGCTTTAGGTTTCGAAACACGTCGTGTAATAAATAAGAAATTACTGGCAACCGAAGCGAATTTTTATTCTATCAATAATCTCCTCGGTTGCGGATGTTCGCCTCATCAAATATTTTAAAAAGGTGGGTAAAAAAATTGATTTGTGGACCACTCGAGGCGCAGGCCACTTCTGAAACGCAACCCTGTCGACACAACCGTTGTCGTCTTGGTAGGCGGAGTGTCCACAACATATTCATCAAGAGGATGTAGAAGAAAGGGCTATACTTGTTCACCGGGAATGTCGAAATAAACATTCTGTATCATGGTATGAAGTGACGAAACTACAATCGCCCAGTATAACTGTGGGTTCTTCGATTGCTCTGTTAGATGGTGGTGGGAAACGACGACATATGAAATTTTGGTTCACTTTGTTACAAGAGTAACCAAATAATTTACTTAATTTTATCCAATCCATTGTCGAATATTTCCAACTATCTTAGACTATTAAACCATGACGTGACGCCCTCATTTAATATAAACTCTTCTCTGCAAGAAAAATGTTCAGGAAGTTCTGAATGGTAGTTCTATTTAAGACATAAGTGCCACATATGTTGTCTGCTTGATCGGATGTCACTAACTGGGGTGATCCTCTACTGCTCAGCAGTATATCGGCCTCCATACAGTGGCACTGCAGTGCTAGGAGAGAGGGCGTGGCTTCGCCAACACCTGTCATTTGTCCTAGCGGTAAGCAGTGAAACATCATTATGCTCTGCGATATCGATGGACGTTACCACAGTTCAAGTTCGCTGTGCCCTGAATAAATGGGCATACGTTATGAATAAAAAGTTTCAAAAATATAACATGACCACCTGCAGCCTGAGCTACATTTCCCACACACTCCATGTTAAGCGCCTCACAAGGACGTCAGTGCAGTCGACACCTTGCACCTTTTGAAAAGAGGCAAAATCAAGACCTGGCGAACTATGCGCCTTCATTCAGATACCGTTAACTTTTTGAAGACATGCAGCTTTATTTGCTGCAGTGAGCAATGGTCATTTCCGAGGTACCAGCTTTCTACGCAGCTCCCTTCGCAACGATTGTTCTGAAATTGATTGAGTGGAAGCTGTATTCAATGACAACAATAATTCTTGGCAGCTTCATTCAAAGTTTGGCCATGAGCTCGTCCATATACCTCAGCTCGTTTCTGCTACACTGTCACATCCTCAGGTCGATCTACCTTACCGCGTTGATTCTACACAACTGCATGAAAACGTCAGCGGTGGAAGGTCAGATGCTACTGGGCTCCATACCAACCAATGTGCTCTTTTAAGCCGACTAACACTTTTTTCAGCGACTTATTGTCAATATAAATTGACAATTAGATATCAATATACTCACCGTAATTGGTAGAAGCGGCTTTGCAAGATGTCAATATACCGACGCAAAGTAGATTAGTTTCTCAGACACTTAGTTTTAAATACGTGGATACGTAACTACACGTATCGCCCTCTAATTTAACAAAAATATAGGTGCATATTTTTAAAACTGAATTAAAAATAGTCTTGATCGCATTAAAACATTTACTGACAATAGTTACCGATTTCGGTCAAAATGTGACCATCTTCAGACCATAGAATGAGGCAACAAAAGCCATGGGACAGTGATGCGCACTTATAGAAATGGCCGTAGTATCGCGATCGTGTGCACAACTTATAAGACGACAGTGCATTGGTGGAGGTGTTGTTTGCACTCGGGTGATTCATATGAACATGACCGAACGCTGAGAATTATGATGCCATTTCGGCAATCGTTAGGGAAATCAATATTCCGAGATCCACAATGTCAAGAGTATGAAGAGAATACCAAATTTCAGGCGTTACCTCTCGCCACGGACAATGCAGTGGTTGACGGCCTCCACTTAACGACCGATATCAGTAGCATTTGCGTAGAGTCGTCAGTGTTAACGGACAAGCAAAACTGCGTGAAATAACCTCATAAATCAATGCGGGATGTACGATGGACGTATCAGCTCGGAAAATGCGGAGAAATCTGGCCTTAATGAACTATGGCAGCAGACGACCGACGCGAGTACCATTGCAAACAGCACGACATCGGCTGCAGCGCCTCTCCTTGGCTTGAGACTATATCTATTGGTTCAAATGGTTCAAATTGCTCTGAGCAGTATGTAACTTAACAGCTGAGGTCGTCAGTCCCCTATAACTTAGAACTACTTAAACCTAACTAACCTAAGGACATCGCACACATCCATGCCCGAGGCAGGTTTCGAACCTGCAACCGGAGCGGTCGCGCGGTTCCAGACTGAAGCGCCTAGAACTGCTCGGCCATATCGGCCGGCCATATCTGTTGGACCCTAGACGATTGGTAAAACGTGGCCTGGTGAGCTGAGTCCCAATTCCAGTTGGTAATAGTTGATGATAGGGTTCGAGTGTGACGCTGAGCCCATGAATCAATGACCCAAACTGTCAATAATACGCTG
Organism: Schistocerca cancellata; assembly: GCF_023864275.1. Taxonomy (NCBI): domain Eukaryota; kingdom Metazoa; phylum Arthropoda; class Insecta; order Orthoptera; family Acrididae; genus Schistocerca; species Schistocerca cancellata. Next base: position 906,542,069 of record NC_064627.1, on the reverse strand, counting down.
AGCAATGGTGAGGGATTTGCTTGCATAGAATGGACTTACTCCTGTGGCCGAACTGAACCGATCATTGACTGGAAATAGTTTTGCTCGGCTGTTTGGAGATCATTTACAGCTTTTCATGGACTTCATGTTCCCAAACAACGATGAAAATTTTATGGATGATAATGCACCATTTCACCGGATCTCTTTGATCTGAGGAACACTGTGGATCAGTTCGTTCACAAAATCCTGCATCGGAAACACCTCCACGTTTGTGGACGGCTGTAGAAGCAGCTTGGCTCATTGTTTCTTTAGGGGACTTCTAACGACTTGTTGAGTCCATACCACGACTAGATGCTGCACTATGCCTAGCAAAGGGGAGTCCGACACGATATTCGGAGGTATCCCATGACTTTTTTTCACCTAACTGTATTACATCTTGATGGTAGGCGGTGGCGGTGCTGGAGCAGGTATCGTGGACCCATGAACATCAGTTGACATTCGTGGATCTACAATACCTGTTCCATTTACCGCCACCGCCTGCCATCATGGTATAATATGGCCTGAAGATGGTCACAATTAGGCCGAAATCGATTACCATCACTAATAAATTTTTATTGCTACCAGGAGTGTTTATAAGTCAATTTTAAAATGTTTTACCGAGACCGCTAATATTCTCCTAGAGATATGTTCTCAAAAATGGTAGTCATATACGTCAGTTCATCGACCCTTAAAGATATATGTAAAGTAAAGATTTAATTTGCAAACTTTTGTTGGGTCACTGATTAGCACGTTGCTTTGCAGATGACTGTACATTATTAGCCTGTTATTTACAGCAACAACATTTCAAAATTAGTCATAGAAATATTTTTATCGCAATTTGTCATTAAATTAGCCAAGCGTACGCTATGCTGCGGCCACGCACAAACACCTAATATTTTATTCGAATGTATGTCAACACAGGAGCCGTATAGCTTGCGCAGATGCGGACAGGTGCCTTCCAAATTACGCGTTTTATTTATTACGCGTCACCAGTGCCAAACATATTATTGTGTGTCGGAGGCCGGAGAATTCATGTGACTCTCAGCTAAGTATATCTTTCGTCTGCTCGCCAACATCCATAGAATTTGGCACAAGGAGTGTGTTCTCTGTGGCAGAAAATTTATGGACGGTGCCGTTAAATCGTCAACATGTTTGTCGCGAGCAGGAAGGCACGCGCCGGTGCTCGTCTTTATTAATAACCCGACGACATTCTGTACCCTGCAAGTAAGAAATTAGTTTCGTGAAGCGGAACGCGGGTTATGCAGACTGAAAAGTAATTTCTGTTAGCCTTGTACGTCGGAGTCTGAAGTAAAACGTCTTTGCCCATATGATCCCTTTTCCGAGCTCGCATGACTCACTTTGGACCATTCGAATGTGCTCCAATTTCAAAAATTTCTGACGTTATTGCTCTTCTGTTTCACGACATTGAATGTTAATCCAAATGAAGCTGAGCGAAGTGCGTGAGCGTCTTTTAATTTCTGTCTAGTTTCGCGGTTACTGTTGAGAAAACCAGAATGAAACTGGAAATATAAAATGAGGCCTACAACTTAATTATTTAAATACAGAAGATTAAGTAGCCTTTGCCTATAAATGTACCGTATAGAAAAGTAGTTGGTAGTATTGTGTCTCGACTAGTAGCTGAAAGAAAAACCCTTTGAAGCAAATAGTGAACACAAAATTTTTCGTATATTTGATGAGCAGATGTGTGGCTTTTCAGTTTAAATGTTAAAACTACCATCTCTAATAAATCTCGAGAAAAATGTTTGTACCACATTTTGCTTCTCTCATTAGGTTTCATGTATTTGATTTCACTGCTACCTTTGTTTGATAAAATAACTTCTTCTCTTCTTTTAATGTTCATTTAATGTGACATTTAGTAATTCTTTGACAGAAATGTCCATTTTACACGTTTTGAAACAGAAGCACTATACAGATTTTGAGGAGCTGTTCGGTGAAACACCCCTACATTTCTTTCTTTTTTCTTGTATAAAATGATGTTTTAATGTTTTAATGGCCGGCCGGTGTGGCTGTGCGGTTCTAGGCTCTTCGGTTTAGAACCGCGTGACCGCTACGGTCGCAGGTTCGAATCCTGCCTCGGGCATGGATGTGTGTGATGTCCTTAGGTTAGTTGGGTGTAAGTAGTTCTAAGTTCTAGGGGACTGATGACCACAGATGTTAAGTCCCATAGTGCTCAGAGCCATTTGAACCATTTTTTTTAATGTTTTAATGAGGATCAAGTTTCCAGCGAATAATAAAAATTGCGTTATACGAGGCCGTTTTATGAGTTAAATATAATTACACACATGAAAAATCACGTAGGTGAGAATGTAAATATTAACTGTAGCTGAGACCGTTGGTTTACAAAACACTGTGCGTAAGCGACTCGGCTATTGTAGTAGTGTTTTATCTGGAAGCGTGACAAGTTTCGTTATTTATTGGAAAATTGTCAATGGATAGGTCACATGTACATCAAAAGCAGACAAGAGCGCAAAAATATGTCAGTTTAAAAACAAAAAAAAATTTCATATGGCTGTGAGCACTATGGGACTCAACATCTTAGGTCATAAGTCCCATAGAACTTAGAACTACTTAAACCTAACTAACCTAAGGATATCACACACACCCATGCCCGAGGCAGGATTCGAACCTGCGACCGTAGCAGTCTCGCGGTTCTGGACTGCAGCGCCAGAACCGCACGGCCACTGCGGCCGGCGTTTAAAAACAAGCCGACACTGCTTCCATGTGGTTGTTGTTTTTGTTGTGGTCTTCAGTCCTGAGACTGGTTTGATGCAGCTCTCCATGCTACTCTATCCTGTGCAAACTTCTTCATCTCCCAGAACCCATTGCAGCCTACATCCTTCTCAATCTGCTTAGTGTATTCATCTCTTGGTCTCCTTCTACGATTTCTACCCACCACGCTGCCCTCCAATACTAAATTGGTGATCCCTTGATGCCTCAGAATATGCCCTACCAACCGATCCCTTCTTCTAGTCAAGTTGTGCCACATATTTCTCTTCTCTCCAATTCTATTCAATACCTCCTCATTAGTAATGTGATTTACCCATCTAATCTTCAGCATTCTTCTGTAGCACCACATTTAAAAAGCTTCTAATCTCTTCTTGTGCAAACTATTTATCGTCCATGTTTCACTTTAATACATGGCTACACTCCATACAAATACTTTCAGAAACGATTTCCTCACTCTTAAATCTATACTCGATGTTAACAAATTTCTCTTCTTTAGAAATGCTTTCCTTGCCATTGCCAGTCTACATTTTATATCCTCTCTACTTCGACCATCATCAGTTATTTTGCTCCCCAAATAGCAAAACTCCTTTACTACTTTAAGTGTCTCATTTCCTAATCTAATTCCCTCAGCATCATCCAACTTAATTCGACTACATTCCATTACCCTTGTTTTGCTTTTGCTGATGTTCATCTTACACCCTCCTTTCAAGACACTCTCCATTCAGTTCAACTGCTCTTCCAGGTCCTTTGCTGTCTCTCCATGGATTGTAATACCTACTCTGAACTTTTTTTTTTTTTTTTTTTTTTACTGGTTGCTCAATATATAGATTGAATAACATCGGGGAGAAGCTACAACCCTGTCTCACTCCCTGTTTCCCTTTCATACCCCTCGACTTTTATAACTGCCATCTGGATTCTGTACAAATTGTAAATAGCCTTTCGCTCCCTGTATTTTATCCCTGCCACCTTCGGAATTTGAAAGAGAGTATTCCAGCCAACTTTGTCAAAAGCTTTCTCTAAGTCTACAAATGCTAGAAACGTAGGTTTGCCTTTTCTTAATTTTCTTTCTTCTAAGATAAGTCATAGGGTCAGAATTGCCTCACGTGTTCCAACATTTCTACGGAATCCAAACTGATCTTCCCCGAGGTCAGCATCTACGGGTTTTTCCTTTCGTCTGTAAGGAATTCGCTTTAGTATTTTGCAGCTTCGGTAATTTTCACATCTGTCAACACCTGCTTTCTTTGGGATTGGAATTATTATTTTCTTCTTGAAGTCTGAGGGTATTTCGCCTGTCTTATACATCCTGCTCACCAGATGGTAGAGTTTTGCCAGGCCTGGCTCTCCCAACGCTATCTGTAGTTCTAATTGAATGTTGTCTACTCCCGGGTCCTTGTTTCGACTTAGGTCTTTCAGTGCTCTGTCAAAGACGTACTGAATCGGCGTTAGACATTCCCCAAGGCTGACGGGGAGAATATCGTCTGTTTCTTGCAGTTTTTCTTCTAAAAACGTGTAGAGGTTGGACAAAGTACGGAATTACGGCCAAAAATGAATGCTTGAAAATAAATGCAGATGCTAGCCAAGCCTGCTGGTTGCGCCTTTGTATTTGGCCACGAACGACACCTGTGCAATGTCCTCAAAACGTTGCAAGTGCCACTCGTGGTCAGAAAAGTGTTTTAAGTATTTATGTTCCTGCTCGTATGGTGGGTTTGTGTGTGGGGATTGGGGGATGGGGAGGGGGGGAGGAGGGTCGTGTTTACCGGTAACCCGGGCAGCCGAAATCTGTGGTCTTTCAAGAGCAAACAATTTATACCGCATACGGGGACTGCCCAAGGTCTGTAGAAAAATATGGTTGCGCAGGAAGAGTTGTGTGCTGCAATGGGCTGACGTTAAGGAACAGCTTCTGTTTCGGGAACAGCGCTGAAACAAGCAGGCCGCGCATTTATGCGATGTACTTGTGGTATGTTTTAGCCTCTGCTGGAATAATGAAATGTAAATTGTTTTTCTCGTTTTGCTAGAACGTTATGGCTACATTCTGTAGCTTCTCCAGATTTTAAACAGACACTACTGAAGCACACACATTTATAATTTTAGTCACGCCACTAACCTTATGATTTCTTTACCAAGTGGGAGGAGAATGTTGATCCTAGTTGTCCAGATTAACTCATGTAAAACTACATTAGGTAGACAACATTTTAACACTGCTGTAAAACACATTTTACAGGGAAGTAAGCAGGTTCACTTACCATGCCTGGCGTTCAGCAAAGCTGGGCTGTGGTGTAGGAGAAAATAAGACAGATCTCGGCAAGGTCAGGATTGGTATCTTGCTCTGTAGTTGTCAAACAAACACTGTCAGAGGACCTTCACTTCCGTCATTAATTTAGTGTCCTGCATAACTTAATTTCCGTAAATACGAGATATGTCCACAAAGTAAGTTCCGTTTGGTTATATAAAACAAACGTGTACAGATACAGAAAAATATTTACTGTACGAAAAACTACAACTGTTAAACTACTTTTCTACATAGCTTCCGACATTTTGTAGGCACTTGTCATAGCTTGACACAAGTTTTTGTGTGCCTTCCCCATAGAAGGTTGCCGCCTCTGTATTCAACCATGAGGTAATATGTTCTTTCAGCTCGTCATCATCGTTGAAGTTTTGACCACCAAGGACAGATTGTAGGTGTAAGGAAGAGATGGAAGTTGGTAGGAGCGAAGTGCGGGCTGTACGGAGGATGATCCAACGCATTCCAGTGAAATTCCCGTCAGAGTAGTTTGGTCACATTCGCCGTGTGAGGTCGGGCATTATCGTGGAAAAAAAAAAACACCTTTTGACAGTAATCTTCGAGCACTTGATCACGTCCTTCATTGAACAGTCTGACCCATCTTATAACCATTGAATCACTAATAGCATTTTGTTCGTAAACCTCGCTGATTTTCCGATGATTTTCCTTTGATTTAACTGTCTTTGCATTTATAAAACGAATCACAGTTCTGATTTCATATGCGGCGGCATTTTCAATTACGGCTGACATTATAAAGAAGCGATACAAAGCACACGTCGGCAGCAGCGATCTGAAAGTGTCGTACATGGCTTCTCGTTGAGTCAGAGTAACTGCGGCGCATTCTAGGAACTGCGATCGTAGTGCTGCCGCGGGTAGAAATAGAAACGGAACTTTCTTTGTGGACGACCCTCGTATTATTCATTTGTACCTTAAAGCGATGACGAGTGCCACTTCCTTGCGTTACGATGGTGATTTGCCTCTGCCTTCATTGCGTTGTCTTTTGATGAGAACCAATTTAGTCGAATAAATGTTCTCGTGCAAGCGTAAAGTTTTGTTATATTTGGGTGAACAGCGCAGAAACGCTTGATAAGTATAGCAATCAGGTTCTTCATGATGCCAGTTTCCCTATACATGCTGTCATGTCCACGGAACTAGGCAAAAATCAATTCAAATTTTCTAGCTGTTTCAAGCCACGTTCCTGACGGTACAAGCACCCCACCCCCCTGCCCCCCACGAGAAACTATGCTCAGCCATCCACTTGATGTATCCTCCGGCATTGTAAGTAATTCGCCATGGGCTGCAGCCAGTGATTTGTCGTACTGTCAGCACCGGTATGCTACATATGGGCAGTGAGATATTTGAATCTCTCAGCACTGAAGTCAGAAGCCTATGACACTGCTGAAACATCGGAATCTGCTATTTCGAGACCTAGATCTTTGATCTCATTCTGTCCTTCAACCACTGCCAGTGGTTCAAACATATCTGACAGGATGCTGGCAAACAGCTTTGCAGTCACAAATCTTCCTTCTTCACTTGGCTCAACAGATGATCTTTTGAAAGTGGCATATCGTGTGTGTTTGCTCCCAACAACAGCAATCTTATCGGGCTCTTTACCTCGACTGGCGATGGATGATTACAAAAGTATCCAATACTCTTATAAGGGCAGAAAGTTCTCCAGGCAGTATAGATTTAACCTTCCAGTGAGAGTGAGTTCAATAATATAAGCCTGAACAGGCGCAAAAGTGAAATGGCTGAAGACGCTTTGGGGGGGACAACGCGCATGTTCCACAGTATTTATAAAATTTACATGGGCATTACTCTTCGGCTTGAACGTGAATAGCGAATCTATAAGCTAGTGGTTTGTTACTTTCGCGAGTCCCTGAATTGAGCACATCGAAGGACTCATCCACCATCTGTATGAAATCACTAGCTAAACCTTCTTGAGGCATTAAATAGCGAATCGCCTGTGCAGTTGTGTGAGATAGTAATTGAATTGCTTAGCGCACTCGCTGTAGTTGTCTGCTCTCCACTTCAGTGTGTTGCTGAGATAACTTAGGACATATTTTCATTTCGACAACGTTCCAAAATTAACAGTTTCTCGGACACGGCCTTTGTAACTTGTCTTGTTTCACAGCACAATGCCATGATCGAGTAAATGATTCCTCAAAAATTTTAGCATATGTGGGCCGTTAGCGAATACCCACACACGTTTCATAGGATACCTTGGGTGCGGAAAACAACTGTTTTTGTGAGTAACGCCAAGCTCTTTCCAGACAGAAGTATGCTTTGCACGAATGTCAGCTATTGCAGCCACGATATTAAAGTAAATGCTGGCAAGGAAACAACTATTTCGGTTAAGATTGCAGCTGTCATTTGAATGTCAGAACTGAAGTAGGTAGTCTGCTTCCAAGTAGCAAACAAACCTTGCGCCATAACAACGAGGAGATTGGTGTGAGGTTCAAGTATCCTGTCATCTCACTGATCATCGGAAATTCTGCTATGAATGTTCATTTCACCAAATGAATAAATGCAATTACGTTCCGTGTCAGTGTTCCGGCCTGCAATTTCATCGGCACTAAAATACCCTTCAAAGTGCCTGGATAGCAACTAAAACAACGGTTTATCCAAGAATGAAAGATTGATACTGCAGGTAAAGGATATCCGGGATTTTTCCTGAGAAAATTGTAGCTTTCTAGCGAGACGGAGGGCAAAGTAATCGACTTGCAGATGTACTCTCTGTCCCATCGAATCCTTTGTGATCCGTGTAATACATTTCTGATTTGACTTGGTGAACGTATTTTGCTCAGTATTCGAATTTCTCGAGACGCAAGGGCACTGTTATTTCTTTCTTCATCGTGCATACTTCGTTCCGTTTATGACAACTGACTTCGAGGATTTCTATTGCGTATTCGCAGTTTAATGCACGTCTTTTTCAGCTGATCATTTGCCCTCTGTAATACTCAACAGAATTCAGTAAACTGATTTTCTCGGGATCTTTACAAACGTCATACGTAACTGTACATTTTTCAACACACTTCTTCTCTGGTGAAATCTTTTTTTTAAGTCTCTATGCTTCGTCTATGAATCTCACCTCCCTTCCTTTCTTCTATAGCACGTGCTGAGCTATTATTGCAAGGCAGATTACGTGATGAAAATGCATCACACTTCAGCCCTCTTCTGATTGCGAGAATTAGTCAGCAACACACAATTTGGCACTGCTTGCACACAATAAAAACATTTCCAGTTACTAATATCATACAACAGAACAGTACCATCCCGAAAGCAAGTTCTTGGAGATCGTTAATTTGTTATAACAACGTCCAACAATATTCGCCTGCGAGCGCCATCAGCGCTCTGAGACAGTCATAATTTATTTTGCCTACGTTAATGTTAAGCTGGTTATCAGGATTCATTTATAAACGAAATATTGTAACAGGGAAGGCATAGTGCCTGCGTAGAACCGAGATTTCTCACCGTACTGCCCATTACGTCAGCGTCGAGAAACTACGCTCAGTTTACGAGCGCTCTTACATGTTGAAGCTAATGAGTGTTGTGTTGTTGCTGTTTATTTTTGTGTCCTATCGAGTATATTCTTTCTGCTAGACCTTAATAATGCCGAACTTTGCCTTGGCTGTGTGAGAAAACTATAATTAGAAAACTAAAGAGAGTAGTATTGCCTATCATAAGTTTCCTAAGGATCCTGAAACATGTGCTCGTTGTGTTCAGTTCTGTAGAAGTAATAGTACGTGTTAACATTAGTATTATCTTAGCACACAATTTAAAGAAGACGATTACTTACGGCTTCTCCAAGCCGAATTAATGAAACTTCAGCCAAAGAAGATTTTACGAGTAAGGCCGACTGCAGTTCCTACATTGTACTTTATGAAAGCCACTTCTGCTGCTACTTCATCTTCTGTCCAACAAAGATATTACGGAATGAAAGATCGTGAAACATGTAAAAGTGCGCTTAACATCCTACCTTCATTGTCATCGAAGAAAAAAAAGTTGATCAAAGCACTGAAATGGAAAAAGAACGTATCGAGGATGAAATGAAGATACTTGGTATAGACTTGTCCCCACAGAGAAAAAAAATCAGGGTTTAACAAATGAAAACAGGACACTGAGAACTAAAAACAAATTACTGGCTCAAGCATTAAACAGGCAGAGGAAGCTATGCGAAAGGCTTCAGCACGGACCAAATGCTAAAGTGACGACTAAAGTTGGAACATCAAGTTTTACAAGTATTCACGGACACACAAACGAAGCCTTTCCAGAAACCCAAGAAGAGCATCCACTGGAACCAGGAAGATACTAGAAATGGCTTGTTTCTGCGCCCTCTGTCCAGAAAAAGCTTATATTCATTTGAGTAGCACAATGAGTATACCATTATCTGGATTTTCTACTTTAAAAAGATGGATAGCCTTTTCTCTGTGTTCCTGGCATTTTGTCTAATGTGCTGTACTCGATGAGTAAGCAAGCAACAAGCTTAAGCTAAACAGAGAGGTTTTGGGTGTTAAGCTTTGCCAAACTGAAAGCGGACAGTCGTATAATCTACGACCCAGAAACCGATGCCATATACGAACAGAGTTGCCAGGTACAGGTTGTTTGGTGTGGACGAACCTGGAAGCAACCTGTACATTATTATTTTGCCACTATGTTGAATCGGGATTTTCAGGTCAGCATCATCAAAGAGACTCAGAAAGTGGAGTTTGTCCTAGCTGGTATTGAAAACGAGTTTTTGAGGGGGTCGGCAACGGGTGGTGAAGGGGTGGTGATAAAAGGAGGGGGGTGGGCAGGAAGAACGGGAAAGTGTGGATGGAATTTCACATTGACGACGCAAACTCTTGCGTTGTGAAACAAAAGGTGTTTAGCTGTTGCTGATGTATCACATGTGGTGAAACTTTTGAGAAACCGCTTTTTGGATGATGGTTTTTCTTTTAGCGCGTAATAGAGCAGCTATTGCTCAAAGATAATGGAGAACAAACAACTGTGCCCTAAACTTACTGCTCATAATTTGACAGTTTCCTGAAGAGATCGACAGCGCGTTCACCTTGTTTGCCAAGTCTTCCCAATAATGTATCAGAGGTAATTTATTATGTAATGCCTGACGAAAAAGACACTGCAGAATTCTTCAGTTTGGTAAACGACAATTCTGTTATTATGAATTCGATGACACCTCTTGGCAAACGACCCATTTCAAGTGTTTTTTGATTGTGTACGGAAATACGAGGAAGTTCTTGGTAGATTCTACTCCTTCTGCGAAAAAATTATAGTAGGAAATAATAAAACTTTACTTCCTTTCCAAAAGGGATTATTCCCCTCGGTACGGTAACTGCTGGTTTGTTTCTCTGATTTGCAACGTGGCTACGATTTGAACTATGTATTGACCTCAAGGTTTCAACCAAGCATGGCTTGAAAACTTATTTTCTCAGACAAGAGCAATTAGCACGGCTTACGATTATCCCTTACCAGCGGAATTCAAAAGCCGATTGTGTATCTTAGGTTTGAACAAAAGTATTGCTGATACTCAGTTACTGCACCAGTCGCAGCGGAAACTTATACAAGCCATCTGACTTCCAAGTTCTTTATAGAACTTGTGCCGAATGCTGAGGAAGAGATATCAATGATAGGTGAGCATCAAATGAGGGACATTATAGTAGACGATTTAGTTGTTTCAATTTTGTAAGAGGCTTCATAGTGTTCTCTAGAAGGGAGCCGCTACATCGCTGGATATACTGCTTCCAGATGCGCGTGCATAGACGTATCACTTGGACATCCTAGTGGAATGATAATGAAAATGTCAAAAGTTCTGGGTGTATTGAGAAACTGTCTCGAGGTGACTTAGTCGTATCTTTAGATCAGTAATTTGAAGTTGTGAAACAATTACAAGTGCTTTACTGAGTTTTCATGGCAGGAGTCTGTGTAAAGACGCCGATGTGATTAGATACCTGACGAGACTTTTAAGTGTTAATAGTTTCCGACTATTTTTCAAGATGTCGTCACGATGTTCGCTAAAACCAGAACCTTCATCTGGATACCGCCCTTAAACACATCAACAAAGGCACAGAGGGCTAAACAGCAGCAACGGAAAGCAGTTCTGCAGTTCACTCCTTATCGGATTAAGGTATTTAAATTCTTCTTAAAGTTGTTGGAAGTGAGGCGATTAGTCTTCTAGCTTCTGTAACATCATGCGTATTAATGTGTCAAGTAACTAGACAGACAGCGTTTCCTTGCTATTTAATAGCTGCACGAAATGATATTACGCACTCTAATCGATTGTGACGCAGAAAATGTGTTTAACTGAAAGCTCTTGCCATTCGTGTGTTTCCAGTACTTTTGAAAACTGTACAATATATAAAAAAGACTGAAGGATGATACACTGTGAGTTATCTAATAGAAAATATTGAATAAGAGATTTCAGGGGGAGCCAAAAATCTATTCTTTTAATTTCGCACTACCAGGAAGACAATAAAAAGAGTTTCATGGTCTTAGTGAGTAGTCCCATAACTCGTTATATCTACCCTTCAGTTTTCGCTAGTTAACGTTACTTTAAGCAGCACAGTGACAAACGCGAACGCAGGCCCAATGAGAGGAGGGGGGGGAGGGGGACAGACGGGAAAAATCTGGTGGCTTCAAGCCTCATGGGGAGCATCAAGTCTCTCAAGGTTCGGGTTCCCCGGGGTGCTAAGTGGCGAATATCGGAGTGATATTGTTAAACAAATTTTGTATCACACAATAAATAAAAAAACATTACTCCAGCACCAGCATAACCACACTACCTCTTCCTTTCAACGTTCGTTCTCAGTTTTCTGAGTCATACTGGACAATTCAATATAATTCTGTTTTGTGTTTACCTATGAATGAACAATACTTTCTTTAGACATTGTGCATTAAAACCACCTTATGATTGAGTCGAAAACGCGTTTTCTTTAAATGATGCTGGAAATCCTATCAAAACATTTCCCCATCAAATGTACATCATTGTAATTTGGTAGGTTTGCTAACAACACTCAAAGATAAGGCACTTCTAATTCCATCACAAGGTGATTTTACACAAAAAAGGCATATACCGAAAATATTTTGCATTCAAGAGTAAACACAACATAAAATAGTTCTGTTTGTTGCCCTGCGAGAAACTAAAAGGTGAAGAAATGAAATGGCATGCAAGAGGTAGGTTTGCCATATTTTTTCGTTCGTAGGATAGCCAACTTGGTGTTCAGAGGTTCAGCTCAGGAAAATGGAGATCCAAATGACGGAAATTTCTTCGGAATGTTAGAGCTCTTGAATCATAATGATCCACTTCTTGCAAAACAAACTCACAAGGTCAGAGACCGACAAGAAGCTGGAAAGCGTTTACAAGTGCAATAATTGTCAAGTGATTCTCAGAATGATTTTATTTCTAGTTGTGTTCATCATGTTACGAATGCCACATTTTAACCGAGAGAAAATGAGAAGTTTTGTTCAAACGTTGTGAATGCAAGTCATACTTATGCAAGTCAAACTGAACAAATAACATTTATCCTGCGTTATATTTACTTCAAGAAGGAAACTGATAAATATGAATTACATGAATAGTTTTTGAAATTCGTAAATTGTAATCAGAAAAGGAGAGCTGCTCTTGTACAGTTAATTCTGTCAATACTTATCAAAGAGACAACTCCTATCAGTGAAAGCCACGGACAAGATTGAGTTGAATCAGTACAGTGTAGGGAGGCAGGCGTGTGCCTGTGTCTGTGCGCGCGCGTGCGCGTCTCTGTGCCTCTGTGTGTGTGTTGTGTGTGTGTGTGTGTGTGTGTGTGTGTGTGTGTGTGTATGTTTCTCCTACACTTTTAGAAAAGAATTTCGTTCCGACAGCTAGCAAAGCAAAGCTCTGTACCTTTTGTCTGTGTGTCTCTGTGTGTCTACCGAAGACGCAGCCCTTCTGCCTTTCGGTGAGTCGTCTCTTTATTCCTAAATAAATCATTATAAATAATATTAGACGATCTTATAAAGGACCTCAGAGACATTTTATTTATGAAATTCTCTTGCAAAATGTTCTCTGTGTGGTTGTCATAGCCTTATGTGAAGTATATGCAGGTGAGACTTATCATGAAGCAGATACTTTTTTCGAAAAGAGGAAACTCCTTTACAACCCACTCAGCAGCAGTCCACAACGATGGGGAATTATGAAAGAGTGTGTTAGAAATTCCTTGTATTGTCTGATACTCGCCGGAGAGCTTGGGTTGACGGTGCAATGCCAATTACAGATCACTTAGATAAGATTGCCATTGCTTGGTTCAAATAGCTCTGAGCGCTATGGGACTGAACATCTAAGGTCATCAGTCCCAAAGAACTTAGAACTACTTCAACCTACCTAACCTAAGGACATCACACACATCCATGCCCGAGGCGGGATTCTAACCTGCGACAGTAACGGTCGCGCGGTTCCCGACTGAAGCGCCTAGAACCGCCCGGCCACACCGGCCAGCTTGCCATTGCTGTTGAAACTCTCAGAGGAAGCTAAATTTGGCAGGTTCAAAACGTTTAGTGGTACAGGGTGTTTTGGCTGTGTCAATTCATTCTACATCTACATCTACATTTATACTCCGCAAGCCACCCAACGGTGTGTGGCGGAGGGCACTTTACGTGCCACTGTCATTATCTCCCTTTCCTGTTCCAGTCGCGTATGGTTCGCGGGAAGAACGACTGTCTGAAAGCCTCTGTGCGCGCTCTAATCTCTCTAATTTTACATTCGTGATCTCCTCGGGAGGTATAAGTAGGGGGAAGCAATATATTCGATACCTCATCCAGAAACGCACCCTCTCGAAACCTGGCGAGCAAGCTACACCGCGATGCAGAGCGCCTCTCTTGCAGAGTCTGCCACTTGAGTTTGTTAAACATCTCCGTAACGCTATCACGGTTACCAAATAACCCTGTGACGAAACGCGCCGCTCTTCTTTGGATCTTCTCTATCTCCTCCGTCAACCCGATCTGGTACGGATCCCACACTGATGAGCAATACTCAAGTATAGGTCGAACGAGTGTTTTGTAAGCCACCTCCTTTGTTGATGGACTACATTTTCTAAGGACTCTCCCAATGAATCTCAACCTGGTACCCGCCTTACCAACAATTAATTTTATATGATCATTCCACTTCAAATCGTTCCGCACGCATACTCCCAGATATTTTACAGAAGTAACTGCTACCAGTGTTTGTTCCGCTATCATATAATCATACAATAAAGGATCCTTCTTTCTATGTATTCGCAATACATTACATTTGTCTATGTTAAGGGTCAGTTGCCACTCCCTGCACCAAGTGCCTATCCGCTGCAGATCTTCCTGCATTTCGCTACAATTTTCTAATGCTGCAACTTCTCTGTATACTACAGCATCATCCGCGAAAAGCCGCATGGAACTTCCGACACTATCTACTAGGTCATTTATATATATTGTGAAAAGCAATGGTCCCATAACACTCCCCTGTGGCACGCCAGAGGTTACTTTAACGTCTGTAGATGTCTCTCCATTGAGAACAACATGCTGTGTTCTGTTTGCTAAAAACTCTTCAATCCAGCCACACAGCTGGTCTGATATTCCGTAGGCTCTTACTTTGTTTATCAGACGACAGTGCGGAACTGTATCGAACGCCTTCCGGAAGTCAAGGAAAATGGCATCTACCTGGGAGCCTGTATCTAATATTTTCTGGGTTTCATGAACAAATAATGCGAGTTGGGTTTCACACGATCGCTGTTTCCGGAATCCATGTTGATTCCTACATAGTAGATTCTGAGTTTCCAAAAACGACATGATACTCGAGCAAAAGACATGTTCTAAAATTCTACAACAGATCGACGTCAGAGAGATAGGTCTATAGTTTTGCGCATCTGCTCGACGACCCTTCTTGAAGACTGGGACTACCTGTGCTCTTTTCCAATCATTTGGAACCTTCTGTTCCTCTAGAGACTTGCGGTACACGGCTGTTAGAAGGGGGGCAAGTTCTTTCGCGTACTCTGTGTAGAATCGAATTGGTATCCCGTCAGGTCCAGTGGACTTTCCTCTGTTGAGTGATTCCAGTTGCTTTTCTATTCCTTGGACACTTATTTCAATGTCAGCCATTTTTTCGTTGGTGCGAGGATTTAGAGAAGGAACTGCAGTGCGGTCTTCCTCTGTGAAACAGCTTTGGAAAAAGGTGTTTAGTATTTCAGCTTTACGCTTGTCATCCTCTGTTTCAATGCCATCATCGTCCCAGAGTGTCTGGACATGATGTTTCGAGCCACTTACTGATTTAACGTAAGACCAGAACTTCCTAGGATTTTCTGTCAAGTCGGTACCTAGTATTTTACTTTCGAATTCACTGAACGCTTCACGCATAGCCCTCCTTACGCTAACTTTGACATCGTTTAGCTTCTGTTTGTCTGAGAGGTTTTGGCTGCGTTTAAACTTGGAGTGAAGCTCTCTTTGCTTTCGCAGTAGTTTCCTAACTTTGTTGTTGTACCACGGTGGGTTTTTCCCGTCCCTCACAGTTTTGCTCGGCACGTACCTGTCTAAAACGCATTTAACGGTTGCCTTGAACTTTTTCCATAAACACTCAACATTGTCAGTGTCGGAACAGAAATTTTCGTTTTGATCTGTTAGGTAGTCTGAAATCTGCCTTCTATTACTCTTGCTAAACAGATAAACCTTCCTCCCTTTTTTATATTCCTATTAACTTCCATATTCAGGGATGCTGCAACAGCCTTATGATCACTGATTCCCTGTTCTGCACTTACAGAGTCGAAAAGTTCGGGTCTGTTTGTTATCAGTAGGTCCAAGATGTTATCTCCACGAGTCGGTTCTCTGTTTAATTGCTCGAGGTAATTTTCGGATAGTGCACTCAGTATAATGTCACTCGATGCTCTGTCCCTACCACCCGTCTTAAACATCTGAGTGTCCCAGTCTATATCTGGTAAATTGAAATCTCCACCTAAGACCATAACATGCTGAGAAAATTTATGTGAAATGTATTCCAAATTTTCTCTCAGTTGTTCTGCCACTAATGCTGCTGAGTCGGGGGGTCGGTAAAAGGAGCCAATTATTAACCTTGCTCGGTTGTTGAGTGTAACCTCCACCCATAATAATTCACAGGAACTATCCACTTCTACTTCACTACAGGATAAACTACTACTAACAGCGACGAACACTCCGCCACCGGTTGCATGCAATTGTGTGTTTAATCAAGGTATCAGTTTAACTAAAGTTGATAGTACCAATTGTCTACAGAATTACTACAAGCTCGAAAGACTACAATTGACGCTGAGATAAGATACTTAGAGTGAAAATTGGGACGCCTTTCTTCCTGATCTAATGTTTATGCCAGTGCAACTAATATCGAACTTGGATTTCCAAAGGTGAGGACTAACGAGAGGAAATAATTTCATTATGAAAGCAGGAGTGAATCGGCAGAGGTGAATTCAGCACGGTAAATGTATTTTATGTTATTATTGACACACAAGTGTCTAATTTCAAAATCCGATATGAAGTTGTGAGGATTTTAGATGAAACATTTGGGTTTTATGGAAATCAAATATGACTGACAGTCAGGTCGTTGACGCATCAATGAATACCGTGATGATGCCACAAGACAATTAGAAGTAGAAATGAAGTATATGAAAGCAATTTATACTTATAACTTTTAATACATTGATTTCGTAGCATTAGACCTCTGTAATACGAAGCACGAGCTTAAAATTTCAAGCTTGTTTCGAAATGTTAGTGCAGCTTTGCTCATCTTTTACATCTTTCCTATGAACTGAAAGGCTGTTCAGCGGTCTGCCTTGTGTTAAAAACTTGTCTGAACTCAACTATGCATCAACAATGTCTCGCTGTATCGAGGACGTTGGCAACTGGATACCATTTCGCAAGGCACCCATACTTCGATGCTGTGACAAACAGTTGCCGAACGACTGGCCCACAAAACACCACTGACAGTGTTACAGGGCACGCTGTTGGTCGACTCATTGCCGTTTAACTGCGAGCTTGCCGATGTCTGCTTACTGAAAGGCTTGGGCACGCCAAGGAACAGGTAGGAACAGAACACTCCATACTGCAACGATACTAGCACCAGACAGTTCGTCAGTCTACAGGTCTGTTCAATTCTTAGCCTTTTGTTTTAAAATGAACTGGAAGTAAATTAAAACAATTTAAAAAATAAAATTGAATGGAGCGTACTCACATTTTACAATAATTCATTATTGAGTAGCATCTGAAGATGAACTTGTAACTTGGTCAGTTGTATCAGTTTCTCCCTTGCCGTGTAGGTCATGGGTGAGCTATCGTACAGTCCCCTAGCTGTGGTGGTCTTGGACTCCTTATAACTGTCCTCATCACTACTTTTCAAATCAATTTGTTACTGTTACTAATCATTCAGTCTTCTTTCGCATGAAAGAATCATAGCGCTGATGTTCTCGGTATATTTAAACTCTGCACATTAATTCGTAATTCATAAGATTTGCATATTAATTCTTACAGAGCCGCAGTGGTAAATAGGAGACGTTGATTACCACTCTAGAATTCATGGTTCTTAGATATATTCTATAGAAGACGAGTATTTTGTGAATAATTCAGAATCCAAAATATCTACCAACATGCATCAACGTTCTTCCCCAATGTGAGAAACTGCTTTGAATATCGAATAGTGCTACACATTTTGTGCATTGTTTGTGCAATAAAAGTGCATGGGAGAGTAAATTAAGTTCTGAAGTTCATATATGTAATTTCAAGCATTATCTTCCATTTCAGTTTATAATGCATCGCTTTTGGTAAGTACTGAAAGATGATGAGATAATGGAAATGCTCCATGCTGGAATACCTTCAGGTCAGAGTCCGTCAGACGAAGATGCAGATTTTAGTGGTGACGACCCAGATTACTGTGTACCACATTCAGGTGATGGTTATTTCTGAAACAAGCTCATCAGACGAAAGTGATTCCCCTGAGAAAATACACAATCAAACAACGGTCTTGTCATGTTAGTGTTCTGGTGGACCTGTATCCAATTCAACTGCTGATCCACAGCAAGTACCAGCACATAATACAGGTGACTAAAATGCAACTCTCACAGATGTAACATCTCGTAAACAGCGTCCCCAGTTGGGGAAAACAGGAAACCCCCACCAACCTTAGCCTTTTTTCTCAATAACTGGTCCTGCTGCGCATGGGAGAGACATAGAGGATTCCACTCCCTATAATTTAATCAAATCCTTCATATATGATGATGTAATTCAGTGGATAGTGATACAGACTAATTTTTATGCTGAACAGGAGTATCAGAAAAATGGGAAGCCTTACAAAGACACACCATGTAGGGAGATTTAAACTTTTCTTGGCTTGGACATTCTCATCGCCATAAAACCACAGGCAATTTACAGGGATTACTAGAGCTCTGAGCCCGATCTTTGTGATACATATATTAGTTCAGTGATGACTATTAATCGTTTTGGGTGGCTTTTGCATCTAAATGACAACAGCTGCATCCCAAATCAGGGTGATGAGGGTTACAATAAGCAGCACAAGTTGCAATCATTTTCGTCAATGGTGGGTGATAATTTCAGAAGTGCCTACCATCCAAATGAATATGTAGGTGTAGATGAGTCAGTGATAAAATTCAAAGGTAGGTCATCCTTGAAACAGTACTTACCTAAAACAAAAAATCAATCAAAAGCGGTTATACAGTGTGGGTGTTAGCAAATAAGTCTAGTTATGCACTAAAACTCGACATTTATAATGGTAAGATAGGCTACACATAGGAAAAAATGTCTTGGAGAGAAGGTAGTAAGAGAGCTGCTGACACGTCTTGAAGGAAAAAATCATTGAGTGTTCTTTGACAGTTATTTCACAAGTGTACAACTGATGGAGGATCTGAAAAGGGAGCAAATACTTGCACGTGGTACTATCAACATATCAGGAAAGAATCTGGTAAGTTGAAACAAGAAAAAGAATTGAAACGTGGTGAATACGACTGGACTACAAATGACACTGGTTTGTGTATTGTAAAATGGAAGGACAAAGGAACAGTGCATTTGTTGTCAAGCTTTCATAACCCAAGAATCACA
Source organism: Schistocerca cancellata (assembly GCF_023864275.1). Lineage (NCBI taxonomy): Eukaryota > Metazoa > Arthropoda > Insecta > Orthoptera > Acrididae > Schistocerca > Schistocerca cancellata. The sequence continues at coordinate 906,522,952 of NC_064627.1, read as the reverse complement.
ACAGAAGCACAGCCGAAAGAAAACGATGGAACTGTGACAAAGCTGCCTTGCCCTATACTGATCGTCGCTTATAATGAAAATATGAACTGTGTGGATAAATTTGATCAAAGAAAATCAACATATGAAATTGACAGGAAGAGTATGAAATGGTAGCCTCCTATCTTCTGATACTTTACTGATCCAAGTGTCGTAAATGCCTTTGTGCTTCACAAGGAACTGAAGCTTGAAACAATGACGATGAAGAACTATCGGAGAGAAGTGTCCAGAAGTCTTGTGAGCAACTCTCTGGTTGCTTTAAGGATCAGAGGCAGGCGCCTGAGCAATCCAGTAGAGATTAGCAAAAAGAAACCTCATGCGCCCATAAGTGCGAGAACAGAGAGTTCAACACACCAGCCCCGAAGAACTACACGACGAAGATGTGCAAATTGCAGCACCACGAAAAAGCTGATAAGAACCGGATGGATGTGTTGCGTGTACCAGGTACCATTCTGCTTAGGAAAAAACAAGCCTTGCTTCAAACACTTACCACGCTGCTTGAAGTGTTACGAGTGGCAGGCTCCTTCCTCCATTGCTGCAGAACAGATCCTGCATCCAATACTGCGATGAAACTTGAAGAGTGTGGTACATATATTCGAAAGACTGTTTTGAATTACATCATAATATCTATTAATGGTTTTATTCTAATGTAATTATATAACTTTTAACCAAATTGTTATACATTTGTTCAACGAATAAATGTCTTGAGCAATAAGGGTCGGATTTGTTTCATACCCCTGTGCATGAAAGAGTTAAAACGAGAAAACCCTTTTATTGCTGTACTCTGTTGCATTATCCCCATACACTGCGCAAATGTTTCTGGCTGCTTCAATGACCCCTCTACTGAACTCAAACATAATATGTCGGGTAGGGTCCCGTTTCTACTCTTTGAACTCCATTTTCTAGCGTTCACAGCTCCAGTCACTATATCTAATTGACAAAACGGCTATATGTAAACTCAAATAGGAACAGTGAACTACAATTGGTACATAAATCTATAGCAACCGGAAGACCAATATGCAAAAGAAAAACTTTACGAACTTACGCACTAACAAAATAACTTCAGTAGTTTATTGGTTCCATAAAAAGAAAAACAACTGAAACAAAAGGATCTAAAATCTGAGCGATGTGCTGTGGCTTTTGTGTGGAATGTGAAAGTTTCTGCTCTGCGTCGGAACACTTCACGTTATTTCTTCGGATTCATCTGCTTTCTAAATACAGTGCATTGACATGTTTCAGTGTGTATAGTTTTCTCGAATGTTCACATGGTCTGTAGTATGGCCGAAATTAGTACTATTAACATTGGCTCACTGATACACCTGTGTGAGCAGTCAGATTCAACCTATTGTTCTATAAATAATTGTTAATTCGCTCTAATTCCGACGTCAATGTCCCGTGCAATGTATGGTACCGTAGTCGAAAACAGCGAAAAAGTGCGCCTGTCGGAGAACAAAAAAGGCGAATATATCACTCTCTAAAACACTGGCAGAAAAGTAGAGAACCAGCAGTCTTATTCTTCTTTCCACCTTCCTCGCCAAAAATTTAAACATTCAGGCATGCGAACATATTTTCGCTATTTTAACACAGAACATTGTAAATCCTTTTATCCAGTGTCTCTTAGTAATGAAGTGTTCGTACTCAGCATCTCCCTCTCACTGACACTGTTTGTGTCTCTCTCCTACTGTCTCGTATTTCTCCCATTGACTTACATTATATCCCACTGCCACTGTCGTCGCTCAGACTTAGATTGTCTTGTTTTGTCTTCCTTTGCCGTCGCCGCGGTCTCCACCATATCTCGGCAACTCAAAAATTTCTGGTGTTTCAAACTAAATTTTCCCTCTGTACCCACGTGTTTACAATTTAGGTTCAAATTGCAGCCTCCCCTGTAACCAGGTGTTCAAGTTCGCCGGTCCACAAGCCCTCAAGTCTATAAAGGGCGTCCACTCATCTCCCTTTTCCATTTCCATTGTCTCCTCTCTCTTTTCCTCAAACCGCTTCTGCCTCCATGCATCACCTTTACTCTTTTACAGGCACAGTCTCTTACTGACCATCGGTATCTCCTCTCTCTCTTTGGCTGCCACTGCTATTGTCTTCATCCACCTCTTTTTCTCTTTCACTGATACTTTCTCTCTCCGACCATCACTGTCTCCTCTCTCCTTCTCTCCCACTGGCACTGTTTCCTCTCTCTTCCAACGTCACTATCTCTCTGTCATTCTCTTTCAGCACAAAAAGGCGCGAACATGCCGAAATTTGTGGCGAGAGTCGTAGAATGAGGATTCATGCAACTTGATCCCCACTTATCTGTCAGAGTCTTTTAAAGGGGAAGATATTCGCCTTTTTTGAGCTCCAACAGGAGAATTTTTCCTCTAGTTCCCTTCTTTTCCCTGCGACTGCAGCGTTCGCCGCTATATAGAACGAAACCTGTAGATCAGCTAAGTTATACAGTTTATACTCTGCGACACATTTATATACTTTGACACATATAAACAACAAATAGGAAACATAATATAAGTTTAACACAATATCGTTTGCTTTACTTTTTTCTCAATACTTTGCTGATCGATAGCAGTTCAGCAAAACAACCAAGCTTATTATTTGTATCCCAAAGAAGTAGAAGTGTAATTAAAAACATTTTACTGAATCTGCAGTCTTTAGATTGAACATAATTTTTCCAGTCATTTTAAGTTCCTTTCAGGCACGTTAAACGTTATTTCCAGCCTAGTCGTCAAATATGGGGTGTCTGGTTTCTCTGATTGCTAGGCAACATTCAAACAAATCGTATTAATGAGTTTTATTACGAAAGAAAAAGATTACAATACTGAACTTTGACAAATACTTTGATGTGACCCAAAGGGCGACATGCAAAATAAGCGATATTCTCAGTATAACTAATCCTATGGCACTGCTATACAAGTACCTAATCTTGAAGCTCCTATTTAACTGGTTCGTTGCCAGCCGGTCGCACTCGCGAATCCTGGCAGCATCAAAGCGACACGATGGGAGTCCCATAAATTAGAAACTGCAGTGCGAGCTGGAATTCTAGAAAAGCTCATAAGTGAAGCAGATGTCCGTAACAGGAAAACATGGTGCCGAAGCCAAAAAATCTGGACTGTAGAGTGATAAAAAAATGGAAATGTCGTGTGGCTAGGGCCTCCCGTTGGGTAGACCGTTCGCCTGGTGCAGGTCTTTCGATTTGACGCCACTTCGGCGACCTGCGCGTCGATGGGGATGAAATGATGATGATTAGGACAAAACAACAGCCAGTCCCTGAGCGGAGAAAATCTCCGACCCAGCCGGGAATCGAACCCGGGCCCTTTTTTTTTGTTTTTTAAAAATATATATATTTTTTTTAAATTCATTTTGTTCGATATTGTTCGTTGCGTTTGGTCTGGGCGGACGTCATAAGACATCCGTTCAAGTTCATCGTTCATTCTTTGACTCAGTTTTTTTATTACAGAGAGCACGCAGCCCTCTGACCGTACACGCTGAGCTACCATGCCGGCGGCCCTTAGGATTGACAGTCTGTTACGCTGACCACTCAGCTACCGGGGCGGACTGTAGAGTGATGTAGAAAGTTGTTTGGTCGACTGAGTCTTGCTTCACACTGTTTCCAACTGATGGGCCGAGTTTACGTCCAAGGGTCACCATGGAGGGCGTCGGTGATGATTCGGACAGCCATAGCGAGGTATTCCGTGAGCCCCATGGCTACTCTGCAAGGGCACGTTACTACCAGGGATTATCTGACCGTTTTGTCTGATCTGGTCCTCTCCATGGTGCAATGTTTGATCGTCGATGGGTATGATGCGATCCAAGACGGAAGAGCTCCTGTTCAGACAGGAGCTTTGTTATGCGAACGAGAGAATGAATTTTCACATCTCCCTTGGCCACCAGACACCAGATCTCAATATTATTGAGCCTTTTTGGTCTCCTTTGGAGAGAAGGGTGTGTGATCTCTGTTCAACTCCATCATTGTTATCCGAACTTCCCACTATTTTGCAGGAAGAATGGTGTAAAATTCCCTTGATTACCATAAAGGACTTATATTTATCCACTCCGAGACGACTGAGAACTGGTTTGAATGACTACGTGTTTTCCTAGAACGTATTAACCATGGTAATATGTAGTGTTTTTTATGTTTCCATACTTTTGTCCGCTCAGTGTAGGTGTATCTGCGGGAACTTGTGATTTTCACCACCGCGTGTTTCAACATGAGGTCGGACTAAGTTCCGCCAAACTTGTTTAAGAAATATTTCATCCTAGTGTGTTGCGATCCTCGATTTATTTACTAAACCAACGTACTAGTTTCTATACACATAGCGTGCCTCAAACCAGATACAGCGGAGTGGGCCTACACTGAGAGAGGAAAGCGAAAGTCAGTAACGTCTGCTTCCGGGCGATCACAACCATAGAAAACGGCGAAATACGTAACTTACATGCCTTTTTTACATTGTATGAAGAAAATTCTTTTAGTCTTCTAAGAAATTCAGTAAGAATTGGATCAAACACAAGGCAATACACTGAAATTCGCTGTGTTTCATGTACTGTACTCCACTTATCTAATAGGTTCTTCTGTATAGTACACTACTGGATATTAAAATTGCTACACTAAGAAGAAATGTAGATGATAAACGGGTATTCATTGGACATATATATTATACTAGAACTGACATATAATTACGTTTTCACCCAGTTTGGGTACATAGATCCTGAGAAATTAGTACCCAGAACAACCACCTCTGGCCGTAATAACGGCCTTCATACACCTGGGCATTGAGTCAGAGCTTGGATGGCGTGTACAGGTACAGCTGCCCATGCAGCTTAAACACTATACCACAGTTCATCAAGAGTAGTGACTGGCGTATTGTGACGAACCAGTTGCTTGGTCACCAATGACCAGATGTTTTCAATTGGTGAGAGATCTGGAGAATGTACTGGCCAGGGCAGCAGTCGAACATTTTCTGTATCCACAAAGGCCCGTACAGGACCTGCAACATGCAGTCGTGCATTATCCTGCTGAAATCGAATGAAGGGTAGAGCCACGGGTCGTGACACATCTGAAGTATAACGTCCGCTGTTCAAAGTGCCGTCAATGCGAACAAGAGGTGACCGAGACGTGTAACCAACGGCACCCCATACCGTCACGCCATATAATACGCCAATATGGCGACGACGAATACAGGCTTCCAATGTGCGGTCACCGCGATGTCGCCAAACTCGGATGCGACCATCATGATGCTGTAAACAAAACTTGAACTGATCCGGAAAAATGACGTTTTGCCATTCGTGCACCCAGGTTCGTCGTTGAGCACACCATCGCAGGCTCTCCTGTCTGTGTTGCAGCGTCAAGGGTAACCGCAGCCATGGTGTCCGAGCTGATAGTCCATGCTGCTGCAAACGTCGTCGAACCGTTCGTGCAGATGGTTGTTGTCTTGCAAACGTCCCCATGTGTTGACTCAGGGATAGAGACGTGGCTGCACGATCCGTTACAGCCATGCGGATAAGATGCCTGTCTTCTCTACTGCTAGTGATAGGAGGCCTTTGCGATCCAGCACGGCGTTCCGTATTACCTTCCTGAACCCACCGATTCCATATTCTGCTAACAGTCATTGGATCTCGACAAACGCGAGCTGCAATGTCGCGATACGATAAACCGCAATCGCAATAGGCGACAATCAGACATTTATCAAAGTCGGCAACGTGATGGTACGCATTTCTCCTCCTTACACGAGGCATCCCACCATCGTTTCACCAGGCAACGCCGGTCAACTGCTGTTTGTGTATGAGAAATCGGTTGCAAACTTTCCTCATGTCAGCACGTTGTAGGTGTCGCCACCGGCGCCAACCTTGTGTGAATGCTCCGAATGGCTAATCATTTGCAATACACAGCATGTTCTGCCTGTAGCACGTCATCTTCGTGGTGTAGCAATTTTAATGGCCAGTAGTGTATATGACATAAAATTCGTAAATATATTACAGTACAATTTCACACAACCACAAAGAACTTTTGTTACTATTACAATTATTCTGTTTTCCGATTTCACTTGTGGCATGTCTCGGTGTCGTTACCATTACATAAATACCATTTATATATAAAAAGATTAGATACAGCACATCGTGTCGAAGCATACTGATAGTTTGGCAGTTAATGCCTTCTGGTTACAGGTCTGTAACGTTACTAATCTGATGCTGAAATACTCCATGAGGAAAACCGAGAAATAAAGCAACTGCGATCCTGACAAAAATTGTGTTTGTAAGCGATTTTTCAGCGAACGCTTCTATTCAGTTCTCACAATGGTTCTATATGTCGGACATCACTCAGCTTCGTTAACACACTTTTCAAACGTATAAGGTAGTGTTATTTAAAGGCATCTACAATTAAGATTTAGCTTCTGACAATTTAGTATCGTACATTTCGCTCGCAGATCATTATTAATGACTGAAGGTTATCATCTAAATTCGGATAATGTGATATGACACTAAAACTTCACTTGCACTTATGAATTAGTTTTAAAAATTATTTACTCAGTTCGTGAGATAACTGACATAATTTGTTAAGTCTGAAGCCTACTGTGTCACTGTACTTTCTAGCGACGAAATTTCTGTAAGCTACCGAAAGAGTTTTAATCTGATTCAATGTGTTTATTCGTCTGTTATCATTTGCTTCATCCATGTCGCCCCTGATACACGTTCTCCTTCAAGACAGTGGTAATTTGACATTGTGGAGGACAAAAGAAAAATGTTCAAATGAGTGTGAATTCCTAAGGGACCAAACTGTAGAGGTCATCGGCCCCTAGACTTACACACTAATTAAACTAACTTATGCGAAGAAGGACACACACACCCATGCCTGAGGGAGGACTCGGACCTCTGGCGGGCGGGGCCGTGACATGTCGCCTTAAACTGCGCGGCCACACAGCGTGGCATTGTGGAGGACATACTAAGTTTATCAAGCTCTGCTTATACTTGCAAAATGAGTAGTCGGTGTGTAAGTTTTAGCATCGACATACCAGCGTCTTTGTCCGGCTTCGCACATGTGTTTGGGAAGGCTGAGTCACCTAAATTTTTCACCTAAAATAATTTTTGACTCTTTATATTTGTTAACTGTTTTCATTGACACGAATAGTGAACAGAGCCTCATGGAACAAAGACCAAGGCTTATGCGCAACACATTTAAGTACAAACATTGTTTGCACAAAAATGTTTTTTTTTTTTCGCCGAACCCTCACATCATATGACACATGCGATATAAGTCTTTTATAGGACTCAAAAAAATCAAGAGAGTTTCGTACTAGAATAGCTTGCCGCGCACAGATTTCTCACACGCTACATTCTAAAGTCGAGAGTGGCTTAAACGTCACATACCACTTTACGTGGAAACGCTATTTTCCACTAAAACTTAGGTATTCTTCAGAGTCGCGTGCCATTCAAGCAGCCATATCAGCCTCTCAAAAATATCCACATTCAGTACATCTTTTACCAGTAATTTCCTGTTGGGCCTACAAAAGTGTTGCAAAACTACATTTACATTATTTATCGTCTTGTCTTCTGACTTACCTGGTAAGGGGTACCATTAATTCCTCTCTTATCCCAACCTATCGATATCAGAGTAGCACTCGCATTACAATTCAGTCACATTAGTTAAAAAATTTAAACTTTCTTTCTGCATCTGGTTTGTAAATGGGTGGAATTACCTAATTTTGGGGTGGTGAATACACTGGTAAAATCAGTTTTTCTCTATGACGTCTCATTTCCTAGATACATAGCAGAATAAAAAATGGTATCAGCGAAAATTAACACAATGAAGTCAAACCAAAATACACATTCAGAACGTTTGAAATCAATACTATTTTGTATTTATACATGGGCATGTTGCCAATAGAAGTTCAAAAGATATTTTCACCTTTAATCGTCTAACAAGACCACAGCAGTAGTCACCCATCATCGAAGGGATCCAATGACCTTGGTAGCGGTGTTCTATGGTAAGAATGTCTTGGTAAACGCGTTCACCATGCTCATCGCTAACGGCTCCCAAATTGTCTGGGAAGAAATCAAGGTGAGAATGTAAAAAGTGAATTTTAAGCGACATTCTACGCCACGTTTTCTTATAGTTGTCCAACAGGTCATTCTCAATGGTCACATAGTTTCTGTCTTTTCTGTTTCCCAAAAAGATCTCCACAACTGCTTTAATAGAAGACCAAGCAGCTAATTGGATAGCTGTGAGTTTGATATCGAAGGTTGGATCTTTCATTAATTTTCTTATTTGTTGTCCAACAAATAAACCCTCTTTCAGCTTTGCCTCACTTAATTTGGGAAACTTTTCTCTTAAGTGATTGGAGGCCTCACCTTATTTATCCACAGCTATTACAAAGTTCTTGATAAAGCCCAACTTTATATTAAGGGGAGGCAAAATGATTTTATCTGGCTCAATTAATCGGGTATTGTTCACATTTACGTTTTCAAAAACATATGACTTCCTTATAGGCCATTCCTTAACTGTATAGTGGTTCCTGGTGTTACAGCTCTCTCAAAGGCACTAAAAGCAGCAACATTTCGTGAATCCAGCCTGTACCTGTATGGAGTCCAACAACTTTTAAATCGCAGCAAAGCTGCTATTCATGATCCTTATATTTGATTGTCTCTAGCAGCAAAGCCACGGTTTCAGAAGTTTCTGTCGTGTATAACGCATAAGCCAAAGGTACCGATTGAAATGAATTGCCAGTGTGCAGCAGTACTGCTTTCAACCTTGTTTTACTGGAGTCAAAAATAGTCGCCACTAATGTGGATTATGTTGTACACCTAGCTGCATCATCAGACCATTGACATCTCTACATACACACATTGAATTCTGCGTATCTAAATACTGAGCGAAGGAAGCACCTCTTGATCTGAAACAGGAAATGTTTGTCCCTGGAGCTAGAAGGTTCCGTTGTTGCAGTCTCGACCCCAAGAGTTCTGCTTGCTGTATCGAAAGTTTTAGATCGCGGACAAAATCCTTCAGTTCCTTTACATTAAGAACTGAGGCGAAGTGTCATGATATTTATCAGAGTACTCTTCTATATTTTCAGTACTTTCTGATTCGCTTGACATGGTGTCTGGTTCCGTGGCTTTCAAGTTACAGATAGGAACAGGTAACCCCTCATCATGGGGCAGAGGCAAATAGACTGAAATATATTTCGATACTTTATTTTATGTCTGGTTTTGTTCAGTGTCACGAAATATTTGTAAGACAGAAGTAACAGTCTGAATAATGGTCATTAGGCTCACTCTACACCATCGGAACAGCGAATGGTGTGGCTCGGCATTTTCCTTTCAACTGCTCGGTTAACGTTGTAGTACAGATTATACAGGTGCAAAATTTTTATTTTGGTCACCTACAGGACAATCAAAAATTTATAGGCCTTCTTAACCAAATCAGTGATTGGTTTTCTTTGGGCTTTGGAGTGAATTTCCCACATACATAACAACAGTTGTCAGGGTGGTTTCGACAGCAACGAGACTTACTAGTTGCCAATTTTCTTAGTGTATGTTTTAAACACAAAACGTTTGCTCTATCTTTCACAGGTAACACTCACTGAGAATCTCATTCACACCACTGGATTACCACACCAACGATTTACTAATGATTTTTAGATATTATAGCTCTCCTCTGCAAACCAAAAACAAACAATGAAACATCAAATCTGATGAGCAGCAAAAAGCGAAATACTGAACACGAAAAATAAAAGAACATTTATAAACTCAAAAATGGGACGCGCTAGAACATTTTGAAAGGTATATTCGGGTGCTATACACCAAAATACATACTAGTTGATGTATCACATCCCAGATGGAAATTGGCTGTTGACTAGAGTTATTTGTTGGATATATTTCAATCGCTTCCTTTCCCTGCTCGTCACTCATGCACCATGGAAATTGTTCCTTGCTATCTTAACAAATGTCCTATCATTCTCCTCCTTCTTCTTGTCAATGATTTCCAAGCGTTTCTCCCCTCCTCGATTTTCCGAAGAACCTCATACCTTATTAGTTCACCTAATTTTCAAAATCCTTCTATTGATTTGCTAATGTAGCCTAAATTTCATTTAAGCAAAAAAAACAAAGAAGCTGTCTGTATCTGAATAGTGAAAATGCGTTGGTTTTTAATTCAAGAGACCCCGATCACTGTATAGGTGACGACAGATTGCAAATATCTTTAAAGATTCATAAGTTACTAGACGTGAGAAAGTTATGCGACCTACCTTAGATAGTAATATAATTTCAGAAACGGCTCAGTTTTACTTTCTGAAATAAAAATTTCTTGATAATTAAACTCCTAAAGACAGTAGAATATCCAGTTAATAGCCAGAAAACAAGTATCCTACGCCGTGAATGTAACATTACCGTAAGTTGCTTTCATTATTCTACATCTCGACCAACACAATTTTCAATAGACAATGACTCTTGTGTACGCTACAGTGGAATCACCAAATTCGTTCATTTACTAGTCGGTTGAGACCAGACTGTGTCAGAACTGGGTTCATCAGTCCGACGCGAAATGGATCTCCAATATCTTTGTGGACAAACTGCCGTTTCGCAATATCCTATCAAAGAATTGAAAGCTGCCATTTGCTGAGTTTATATTAATAAACCTCCACTTTTTAAAATTCTTTTCCCCTAAAAGTTACTCAAATCACACAAAAGTCAAAAAATGAACCGTGGATTACACAAGGAATAAAGATATCATGTGGGAAATAAAGGAGACTGTAACTACTATCAAGGAAAAGCTATGATGTCAGAATTGTAATGCATTACAAAGAATGCATCAAAATATTAAAGCAAGTAACCCAGGAATCGAAGCACTTTATTACAATTACATGAGGCAACAAAATAAAAACTGTATGGTATATGGTGAAGACAGAGACAGGTGGGGCCAAAAAGGAAGAGGGAGAGATAGCTCTAAATATAAATGAGACTTTCGTAACAAGTGCATGTAGTGTTGCAGACCTCTTAAACAAGTGCTTCATTTCCCTTACTGACAGTTTGGGGTTACAAGGTTCGGTGAACAGTGCAATGGAGTATCTGAGGCCGGTCTTTAAAAATAACTTCAGAAAAAAAGACACTCACGTCTCTCAAATAAGTAGCATCCAAAACAAAACCCTTAAAATCTAAGTATTTCAGTGCATATGATAACATACCAACGAAGTTAATCAAAGAGTGGTCATGCGAGTTGAGTTCTATCTTAAGTTATTCGTGTAATCAATCTCTTATCAGTGGAACGTTTCCAAACTGGCTAAAATATGCTGAAGTTAAGCCTCTTTACAAGAAGGAGGATAAAGAGATACCATCAAACTATCGACCAGTTTCACCTTTGCCAGCTTTCTCAAAAATATTTGAAAAGGTTGTGTTCAAGCATTTCCTTAAGCATCTGATGGCAAGTAATATATTGTTCAAGTCACAGTTTGGATTTCATAAGGGTCCTGATATGTTGTTGTTGTGGTCTTCAGTCTGGTTTGATACAGCTCTTCATGCAACTCTATCCTGTGTAAGGGTCTTCATCTCCCAGTACCTACTGCAACCTACATCCTTCTGATACTGTTTAGCGTATTCCTCTTTTGGTCTTTCTCTACGATTTTTACCCTTCGATGCTGCTCTCCAATATTAAATTGGTGATCCCTTGATGCCTCAGAATATGTCCTACCAACCGATCCCTTTTTCTAGTCAAGTTGTACCAAAAATTTCTCTTCTCTCCAATTTTATTCAATGCATCCACATTAGTTATGTGATCTACCCATCTAATCTTCAGCATTCTTTTGTAGCACAACATTTCGAAAGCTTCTGTTCTCTTCTTGTCTGAACTATTTATCGTCCACGTTTCACTTCCATACATGGCTACACTCCATACTAATACTTTCAGAAACGACTTCCTGACACTTAAATCTGTACTCGATGTTAACAAATTTCTCTTCTTCAGAAACGCTTTCCTTGAAATTGCCAGTCCACATTTTATATCCTCTCTACTTTGACCACCATCCGTTATTTTACTCCCAAAATCGCAAAACTCACTTACTACTGTAAGTGTCACATTTCCTTATCTAATTCCCTCAGCATCACCCTATTTAATTAGACTACATTAGACTATCCTTGTTTTGCTTTCGTTGAAGTTCATCTTATATCCTCCTTTCAATACACTGCCCATTCCGTTCAGCTGCTCTTCCTGTTCCTTTGCTGTCTCTGACAGAATTACAATGTCATCGGCGACCCTCAAAGTTTTTATTTCTTCTCCATGGATTTTAATTCATACTCCGAATTTTTCTTTTGTTTCCTTTACTGCTTTCTCAACATACAGATTGAATAACATCGGGAATAGGCTACATACCTGTCTGACTCCCTTCCCAACCAGTGCTTCCCTTTCATGCCCCTCGACTCTTATAACTGCCATCTGCTTTCTTTACAAATTGTAAATAGCCTTTCGCTCCCTGTATTTTACCCCTGCCACCTTCAGAATTTGAAAGAGAGTATTCCAGTCAACATTGTCAAAAGCTTTCTCTAACTCTATAAATGTTAGAAACGTAGGTTTGCCTTTCCTTAATCTATTTTATAAAATAATTCGTAGGGTCAGTATTGCCTCACGTGTTCAACATTTCTACGGAATCGAAACTGATCTTCCCCGATGTCGGCTTCTACCAGTTTTTCCATTCGTCTGTAAAGAATTGGTGTTAGTATTTTGCAGCCGTGGCTTGTTAAACTGATACTTAGGTAATTTTCACATCTGTCAACACCTGCTTTCTTTAGGATTGGAATAATTATATTGTTCTTGAAGTCTGAGGGTATTACGCATGTCTCATACATCTTGCTCACCACATGGTAGAGTTTTGTCAGGACTGGCTCTCCCAAGGCCGTCAGTAGTTCTAAAATGGAATGTTGTCTACCCACAGGGCCTTGTTTTGACTCAGGTCTTTCAGTGCTCTGTCAAACTCTTCACGCAGTATCGTATCTCCCATTTCATCTTCATCTACATACTCTTCCATTTCTTTAATATTCTCATCAAGAACATCGCCCTTGTATAGACCCTCTATATACTCCTTCCACCTTTCTGCTTTCCCTCCTTTGCTTACAACTGGGTTTCCATCTGAGCTCTTGATATTAATACAAGTGGTTCTCTTTTCTCCAAAGGTCTCTTTAATTTTCCTGTAGGCAGTATCTATCTTACGCCTAGTGAGATAAGCCTCTACATCCTTACACTTATCCTCTAGCCGTCCCTGCTTAGACATTTTGCACTTCCTGTCGATCTCATTTTTGAGACGTTTGTATTCCTTTTTGCCTGCGTCATTTAGTGCATTTTTATATTTTCTCCTTTCATCAGTTAAATTCAGTATTTCTTCTGTTATCCAAGGATTTCTACTAGCCTTCGTCTTTTTACCTACTTGATCCTCTGCTGCCTTTACTATTTCATTCCTCAAAGCTACCCATTCTTCTTCTACTGTATTTCTTTCCCCCATTCCTGTCAATTGTTCCCTTATGCTCTCCCTGAAACTCTGTACAACCTCTGGTTTAGTCAGTTTATCCAGGTCCCATCTCCTAAATTTCTCACCTTTTTGCAGTTTCTTCAGTTTTAATCTCCAGTTCATAACCAACAGATTGTGGTCAGAGTCCACATCTGCCCCTGGAAATGTCTTAAAATTTAAAACCTGGTTCCTGAATCTCTGTCTTACCATTATATAATCTATCTGAGACCTTCCAGTATCTCCAGGTTTCTTCCATGTATACAACCTTCTTTTATGATTCTTGAACCAAGTGTTAGCTATGATTAAGTTATGCTCTGTACAAAATTCTACCAGGCAGCTTCCTCTTTCATCCTTTACTCCAATTCCATATTCACTTACTACGTTTCCCCCTCTTCCGTTTCCTACTATCTGGTTCCAGTCACCCGTGACTAGTAAATTTTCGTCTCCCTTCACAATCTGAATAATTTCTTTTATCTCATCATAGAGAAAGCTATTTAGACTTACAGTGGGAATGTACTTAATTTATTAGATAATAAATTAGAGGCTGCTGGTATTTTCTGTGACCTTTCAAACTTTGACTCTGTGAACCACAGCATTCTCTAAAGTAAATTAGAATATTATGGTGTCTCCATCAATACTGCGAAATGGTTCGAGTCTTATCTATCTAACAGGAAACAAAGGGTGTCGTTGTGAAATACCTGTGCAGTAAGCAGTCACTCTTCTTCTGAATGGGAATTAATTACATGTGGTTTCCTCAAGGTTCGATCGTGGGACCACTGCTTTCTCTTGTATACATTAATGACCTCTCATCTGTTACATCGCCAGATGCTAAGTTTGTTTTGTTTGCAGATGATCCAAACGTTGCAATAAGTAGCGAACGAAGTACATTTAGAAATACTGCTAATCACATTTTCAGTGAGATTAATAAGTGGTTAAATCTAATTCACTGTCACTAAACTTTGAGAAGAGCTACTATATGCCGTTCAGAACCAGTAAGAGACTTCCTTCCAGCATGTGTATAACATATGAAACAAGCAGATCAAAGGGGTTGGCAGTGTTAAATTTCTGGGACTACAACTCAAAAATAAATTCAGTTGGGAAGGGCATACCACAGAATTGCTTAATCGCCTAGACAAGTCTGTATTTGCAGTAAGAATCATGTCAGATGTATGAGATATAAATATGAAAGCTGCATACTTTGTTTACTTTCATTCTATTATGTCATATGGGATCATACTTTGGGGCAACTCATCAAACCGAGCAAAAGTTTTTAGGGTGCAAAATCGTGTGATAAAAATCATTTTTGGTGTAAATTCAAGAACATCATGTAGAAACCTGCTCTAGGATCTTTTCATTCTAAGCACTGCTTCTCAGTATTTTTATTCCTTAATAAAATTTGTTGAAAGTAATACATCTCTATCACCAACCAATAGCTCAATACAAAATATCAATACTAGGAATAAGAATAAGCTACATAAAGATGCAAATCCTCTATCTTGGTCTAAAAAGGGGTCCAATATTCAGGAAAACTAATTTTCCATAAATTGCCAGCAACCATTAAAAACTTGGTTTCAGATAAAACACGGTTTAGACACAGTTTGAAATACTTTTCGATAGGCAACTCCTTCTAGTCTACAGAAGCCAGCTTAAGTAAAAATGTGTTAGATTGGTCTCATCAGTGAAGATTGGGTGTTTTGTCTATGATAAATTTATTAATAGTGCATAACAATGTTTCATATTGACAGCGTGTTAATTCTGAAATATTAGTTTTTTCCAGCTTCCGCATTATATTCACCTATTTGGACAATCTCCTGACAAATGATCAGGGTAGTAAGTATTATATTCAAAGGTTTTACGTTTTTATCGTACACTTCCTGACATGTTCCACACCCTCGAGAATCATCTCGTTTTTTGGGTCTATGGAACGAAAACTGAATCTAATCTAATCTAATCTTTGATCGATCCGGCCCATACTTTTATTCTCTGTTATTTCCAAGTACTTGTAAGACATTATTGTCTCTATCTGTGAGTCATTAAACGTGGAGCAATTATTACATTTTGTCAGAAAACTTTATATTAATTCTGTAGGAGGTAACTGCAAGCCTTCATAGCTGCGAAAATTTTTGCCGAGGTCTAAATTAATATTTGTACAGTTTTTGCGCATTACGAATTCTTCTCACACAACAGCATCACCTGCGAAAACCCTTAGAGCGCAGCTAATACTGCGCTAAGGCATTAAAATTTAACGTGAAGGGTAATAATACACTTATAATCGCTCGGAGAACATCAGATTAACTTTCATGTCTTTAAAAAAGAGAATACGCTGCATGCAACCTTTCAGGACATTTTTACCCTAACTATAGACCTGTTTGGATATCCCAGCGAACAATTTTTTCTCTTCTTTAGCCGTTGGTGTGCTACAGAACAAAAAGCTGTTTTGAAGCCGAGAAACACAGAGTACATCTGGTTACTTCTCGCCAGTACTTGGAAAGGCAATGCACCGCTACTACCATCAATAATTCTTCCGAGTCACATCCCACTCGTGTACGTTCTTCCAGATGGAACCACACGATGCTCCTATGAAGTCAGCACTTACAGCAACATTTTCAGCCACCCAGGTCATTGCAGTCGCGACCAATAAAGCCGACTTGAAACAACCAGCAGAATGGAATCACTCTTGTATGCATATCGTAGTAATAATATATCATAATGGTTTTGAAATCTACTTCGTTGTTTGCAGTTTTTCTACATTATATTTCGAGTGGTGTGTAGTGTATTTCAGTATGCCTTCGACGAGCACGCAGCTTATCACTGTTTGTACATATGATTACAAGGCAGTGCCTACGCGTTGCTAGGACTTTACAATCCAGGTTCTAATTTAATATTATTTCCTATGAAATCATCAAACTGCACAAGATGTTCTCGGCTCACCTTACTGCTAGAGGAGTCTGCAAGTGGCTAGAAGAACATCACAAGGACGAATATATTTCCAGCTTCATCAGTTTCTTTGGAACATATGCTGTCTGAGTGGGCACAGCACTGTCTCAGAAGTCGTGTTCATACGCTTCTGTAGCAGTGGGATAGAAAACATACTTGTTCAGACTTGTAGCTACTACGTAACTAGAAGTTTCGCTACCCGACTGAATAACTTCCACATCAGCATGATTCAATACGAGCCTGAAACAGTGGCCACTTTGGGTATCAGCTGGTGCTCATAATGGCCTACGAAGATCGGATCGATGGCACTCCATCACCATAATGTAAATACTGTGCACACTAGACAAACAGTTTGTCATCCATGGGAGACGTCACGCTGACACCAACTTTTGCCTTGATGACGGCCTGAATCTGGCTGGGACGAGAGTCTATATTCTTCACGTGTGCCATGTGAAGCTTCAGCCATTCACTGATGGTGTGATGGATAAGATCACTTCCACGTTTCACATGCTGATCCAAATACTTCAGATACTCCGGGAATGAGATCGGGCAATTAAGTGCTCATATGAGGTGTGATAGGCTACCTCTGTGTTGAAACTTCCTGGCAGATTAAAACTGTGTGCCGGACCGAGACTCGATCTCGGGACCTTTACCTTTCGCGGGCAAGTGCTCTACCAACTGAGCTACCCAAGCACGACTCAAGCCCCGTCCTCACAGCTTCACTTCTGCCAGTACCTCGTCTCCTACCTTCCAAACTTTACAGAAGCTCTCCAGCGAACCTTTCACAACTAGCACTGAAAGAAACGATATTGCGGAGAGATGGCTTAGCCACAGCCTAGGGGATGTTTCCAGAATGAGATTTTCACTCTGCAGCGGAGTGTGCGCTGATATGAAACTTCTTGTTAGATTAAAACTGTGTGCCGGACCGAGATTAGATCTCGGGAACTTTGCGTTTCGCGGGCAAGTGCTCTACCAATTGAGCTACCCAAGCACGACTCAAGCCCCGTCCTCACAGCTTCACTTCTGCCAGTACCTCGTCTCCTACCTTCCAAACTTTACAGAAGCTCTCCTGCGAACCTGTCTTAATCCTTTATTTCTATTAAAGTGTTACTTTACTTTCTATTCATTTTCATCTATACATTAGAAAACTACTCTACCACCGGTGATCCCTTGTTAGTGAAACATCACTGTTCTGACAGCTAAGACGTATGTTATTTGTAGCATGATACTTCGAATGAGATTTTCACTCTGCAGCGGAGTGTGCGCTGATATGAAACTTCCTGGCAGATTAAAACTGTGTGCCCGACCGAGACTCGAACTAGGGACCTTCGCCTTTCGCAGGCAAGTGCTCTACCATCTGAACTACCGAAGCACGACTCACTCCCGGTGTCACAGCTGTATTTCGCAGGAGAGCTTCTGTAAAGTTTGGAAGGTAGGAGACGAGGTACTGCCAGAAGTGAAGCTGTGAGGACGGGGCGTGAGTCGTGCTTGGGCAGCTCAGTTGGTAGAGCACTTGCCCGCGAAAGGCAAAGGTCCCGAGTTCGAGTCTCGGTCCGGCACACAGTTTTAATTTGCCAGGAAGTTTCATATCAGTGCACACTCCGCTGCAGAGTGAAAATCTCATTCTACCTCTGTGTTCATCAAACCAAGAACGTAGGCCTGCAGCCTTGTTAACACTATTCTTGTCATCTTGTTCAGAGCCGACTCGTAATAAAAATATGGACCAAAGAACAGTACTGAGTCACTGAGAACGTCGAAAAAAACACTGAGATTGACGTTCACGGTAACCGGAATGAGTGATCCCTTGTCATGGGGCGACAGATACCCTCAGACATCGCCAACCACCTCTGACCTGAACCACAGCTTTTTCGGTATGCAGGGTAAACGTCCCATAGGCCCATCGTTGCACTCGACGCCTTGAATAATTTCAAAACCAGAGAAGTCGATACTCGTCGGGTCTCGCTAAACGCATCATGTTCGCAACTGTCCAGTTTCTGTGTTATTTGGCGGGCTGAATATGTGAGGCATGACGAGAAACACTGAGCAATGGCCTTTTGCAAGGTAATCGACTTCAATGTCGAATACATACAGTTCCGTTAGCAAAACTCGCTCGGAAAGTGGATGAGATGTACATGCAGTCACTGAAAGCGGCAACTGCTGTCGGGTGTGAAACAAGAATTCAACGACAAAGCATGACACTCACCATATTTCACTGTCGGTTGGGATCTCTGTATGCCCACTAATCTTATGATATGTTAGATGGCTGTAAGTAGTACACCATTCCTTGCAGACACATTGCACAGGTTCCTTGATACATCAATAAATTGTGAGACTTCATTCGGTATGTTATCATGGATGAGTCACGTCTCCTTGTAACCTGTCTTAAGGGGACCAATACGTAGCATTGCTTCAAGAAAATTGAAATTTTGCTTTAAGGGAACCTGAACCTTTAGGATCTTGTTTTTCCTCCAAAGCATTTTTCTGAGAAATTCTTTTTATGGCTTTTATTTTCTTTAACACTCGAGAAGACGCACCCTTTTTCATAACACGAGTGGACCCCCGTTGTATTTGGTACACATGTAAAGAATAACTTATAACACTATACTGCATCGCGTATTATATCAACATCCAATGTGTATTACCAAATATGATATTACGATGCAATAAATCTTAACCTCTGGGAGCATTTAAATAAAATTGACCATGAGTTGCCTAATGGATTTGGATTATCGAACCTGAATTTAATATAACGGTAGAAACCAGAAAGCTAAAGATTGAAATTTGGAAAATGTTTTAAGTAACCAAGTTTACTTAAATGAAATAAAATACGGTCTCCAGCCTAATTGGGCATAGTAATGTGAAACATTACTTTCATATAATCTGTGTAGAGGTATGATAAACTAGAGCTACTATTACTTCTTTCCCAGAGAAGTGCAATGAACTCTACTATAATAGGATAAGTGGTACAGTGATGCTAGCAGTTATAAATAGTCTATGCAAGTTCTCACATAAACCGTTAAAGGTTTATTTCTTCTCAGTAGTAATTGTTTTGTCATATATGTATTATGTGATCACTGAAAGTTATGAAAGTCAGTACTAAACCAGAAATTGGACATGGACTTAGTCCTATTTCAACAGCTTCTTTCCAAATAGTACAAATATAATTAAAAGTCACTTGCAATAGGATTTTTACACTCACTAAGAAATAGTGTTATTTCTATTTTTATGAATAAAAGTAATTACTTTAAGTTTATCTTTTATAGGCAAAGTCTTAGGTGGAGCACTCAAACTGTCTTCCCAATTTTTACCACACAAAGCACAAAACTCAAAATTTACTTCAACTGCAATTTATGTATTAATTTTTCAAGTAGGTTTATTCATTCAGGCAACTCAAAATTGGGGACCCTTACAATGTCCAATACCATAAAGCAAACTAAACTCATTTTTCTGAGACAATTTGTAAGATCCAAATTTAGGTATTACTCTTTCACTAATTTCATTCACCTTGCAGGACTTTTAAAACAGTTAGTGTCAGTGATTTTCCATACAGGTTCTTAAGTATGACTTTAAATGCATTTCACTCTAACTAACCTCATAATAACGTGCTTCCTTTTGTTATTAGCATAACCAATAATTTTCACTGACAGAATTAAATGCAGTTAATATTTGAAGTACAAGTACTTTGAATTAAGAAACAAATCAAACATTATGGAGGTTTTCATAAATGCAATACTAACTACCCCCCCCCCTTTGTTTCAATGAA
The DNA here is from genome assembly GCF_023864275.1 of Schistocerca cancellata. Classification (NCBI taxonomy): domain Eukaryota; kingdom Metazoa; phylum Arthropoda; class Insecta; order Orthoptera; family Acrididae; genus Schistocerca; species Schistocerca cancellata. Next base: position 906,502,735 of record NC_064627.1, on the reverse strand, counting down.
ACACACAGTATTTCTACATCTCTTGTCGCATTCAGGATTGTGCAAATAATCAAACATTTATTTTCATTAGATTTTAACGTACAGGATAGTCGGATGTCACTATTTGTGTGGAGTGGATGTTAAGAGGTATCATGAGAGGAACCAAGTCAAGGATCGGACACTGCTTTTACACCATGCTCCTGATCATTGCAAAGCAAACAACACTTAAATGTACTGGTTCATACTTTGACAAAATACTGACCTATTATATCTGCCAAAGTGACACCGCTGTATCGGTGGCGAGTAGCCTACATAACGGCTACTGATCTCTCCTCTGGATGTAATTGGCTCTATTATCTTCTTTCTTGGCGACGACATTTCCAACATTAGAGCCTTTTCCACTAATAGAGCGCCATTTTATAGGCATACACACATCTGAGGCTTTTCAATATTACATCCAGGTGCTGGAACCCTCACCCGACACCTGCGCAGCTCACTCTATTATTTCTCAGACCAAAACTATTCGGTAGCTAGCTGCCAGTTGACTGTGTTCTCTCATTTGGCATCCAGACTGAGCGCCACATCTATCTTTTAGCCCGCGCCAACCACATTTTGGCGGGCCCCAACTCACTAACGTTACAAATAGGAAGTACTGTTGCTTTTCATTTTATACACTACGAGTCCCTAGGTATGACCCAGCTTGTACATGGTTGTAAACAAACATCTTTTAATAAAACCTTAATATCTAAACACAATAACTTGTCACCACAAAAGCCACATATTTATATAACATTTTCCTCCAATTAATACAAAGAATTTAAATAGTAAAGAGAAAAAATTTTAGAGAACTTTCCACTTCATTACAATAGGTCAAAGAATTACATAGTGAAAAATACATACTTGACATTGAACAGAATTAATCAGTATTACGTAGGGTGTTACGAGCTGTCTGTATGCTGCCAAAATAAACATGTATGACCAACATCACGTTTAAACTTAGTTTGATTAAACATCGACAAAATAAACTAACATCATATGAGCTAAAGCGCTGTTTAATTAAACAATAATGAAATAAACTTTCATTTTTATCACTCTGTTGCACCGACAGTTGATATCCCATAGTAATGAACTGCTCGAAGCATTAAACAGCGCAGCTGCATCATATCCCTGCCAGCCACTTATTCAGTTACTAATTATCTCATAAATAATGGCCTCATTATCGGATTGTGCTGCTAGCTCGTATTTTGGGTCATTTTCTTGCACAGAACGTAAATCTTTTCTAACGTAGCTCGCTGCTTATTTTGTATTACTGCTGCTCACTTGGGCGTAAGACTACAGAATTCATCACTGTGTTAACAAAGGAATAGATATGTGCTCTAAATAGTAAAAGAACATTGGAAGGATGCAAAACAATTTCGTTTGTGGTTGGCGGACATTATTCGTAAGCGTGCCCTCTCGACTGTTACAATCGTTTGTCTGTCACTCACACCTGGATTTTCTGTAACAGTAAGATTTGACGTTCAACCTTCCCTTATCACTTATTTTGATTTAGTTTTGTTAAATAGAATCACAGTTAACTGTGATCCGATGCAAACACCCTGGATAAGTAAGTGTATACATGGGAGCTGTCCATCACACGCAGGTCCAGGTGGGGCAGAGAATTTCAGTTAACACACACAGGTGCCACAGTTGACACCTTGCATAAAATGGCGACCTTGCCACAAGTTTATTACCAAAATTGCAGGTTATTTTGCGATGTGGTTAGAAATTCTTTTGGACACCATACTGCAATTCTAAATGCTCTACAAATGAAAATACATGTAATGGTCTCTCCCCAAAAGGTGACACATCATGGTGCATATATAACAAGGCCAAAGCGTCATTAGAATCTTGTTCGCCTAAGCGTAATCTTCCAGCATCTGTATTTGTACTTGATGCTATAAAGCCCCGCCTTAGAGATTTGATTAGACCTAAGCTACTGAAGAAATATGTGCCCTGGAGAACACAGAACCCAAATAGGTTTTTTAACAGCTTCATTTGGAATCGCCTTCTAAAAACTGTATTGAGAGGTATGCCAACATTAGAAACACGAGTCCATGATACTGTTCTCACATACAAACGTGGAAAATATTGCCAAATATGTGGTGTTATAGAAAATAAGAATTATCTCTGGGGATAATAAGATTTCGAGTCTTAGCCATTGTGAAAACTCTAGAGTACAAGGTGCTGAACGATCTGTGACAATAATGGCAAAAAATGCAAGACGGTTAGCTACATGCTGCGAGGCAAAGCTGGAGAACACATTACAGGCAGATGAAGACGAAACATAAGCATCAGGCTGATTTTAGTGATCTGTATACGTTGAAACTCAGTTCATTTTCTTTAAAAGTGATTTGTGGCATACAACATTTTTTACTGGAAAAGTCCATTTTTCTGAAGAACTTTATAAGATAATTTTTTTAAGTTCAGTATGTTTCGACATAATAACCGTCTTCAACAAGGAGACTTCAATCTGAAATTTTGTATTTTTTTTCTAAATATAATTATAAATGAAGAGGAATGTGTCAGAATTTTGGATACTTTCCCTTTCTAGAAATTTTAAGTAAAACCAGCAACTTAAAAACGTTTTCCTGGTTCAGTATAGTGAACAGTAGATACTTAATGTCTGGCAGAAATTTCATTGGTGTGCATTCAATAGCCTGAATACACGCTGGAGTGCCGGCCGATGTTGCCGAGCGGTTCTAGGCGCTTCAGTCTGGAACCGCGCGACCGCTATGGTCGCAGGTTCGAGTCCTGCCTCGGGAGATGGATGTGTGTGATGTACTTAGGTTAGTTAGGTTTAAGTAGCTGCCGTGCAGGATTAGCCGAGCGGTCTGGGACTGTGCGGCTGATCCCGGCGGAGGTTCGAACCCTCCCTCGAGGAAGGGTGTGTGTGTGTTTGTCCTTAGGATAATTTAGGTTCAGTAGTGTGTAATCTTAAGGACTGATGACCTTAGCAGTTAAGTCCCATAAGATTTCACACACATTTGAATATTTGTTTAAGTAGTTCTAAGAGTTCTAGGGGACTGATGGTCCGATCCCATAGTGCTCAGAGCAATTTGAGCCACACCGGAGAACCGTTCGAAGTAAAAGTATTGGTTCCATTAACACACTGTTTCCGTATATACGGTTGGTACATATATACCCCATCTCTGCCATGACTTACGATAGCAGTGGAGTGTCACGCCACACAGCCCGGTGCCAGTGTCATACCATCTAGCATTTTGTCCAGAAGTTTTTCCTCACAGAACAGTAGCCAGACGTGCAATGAGGTAACATAATTCGTAAGATGCATTCTGACATTGTGTCGGACCCTTTTCGTGCAGCAGCTCGACGTGGCATGAACTCAACAAGTCGTTAGAAGTGTTCTGCAGAAATACTGAACCATACCGCTTCTACAGCCATCCATAACTGCGGAAGTGTTGCCGGCACCGGATTTTATGCACAAACTGACCTCCCGATTATGTCCCATAGATGTTCGAAAGGATTCATGTTGGGCGAACTGGGTGGGCCATATCATCTGCTCTAAATGCCCAGAACGTTGTCCATACCAATAGCGAAGAGTTGTGGCCCGATCACATGGCATACTGTCATCCACAAAAGTTCCATAAATGTTTGGGAAATTGAAGGCCGTGAATGGCTGCAAATAGTCTCCAAGTAACAGAACATAACCATTTTCAGTAATGATCGATGCAGTCGGACCAGGGGCCCAGTTCATTCCGTACAACACAGTCCACACCATTATGGAGCACTACAGCTTTGAAAGTGGCTTGTTGACCACATTGGTCCATGGTTTCTTGGAGCCTGCGCCACACTCTACGTCTACCATCAGCTCTTACCAATAGAAACCTGGAGTCTTCCGACCAGATTACGGTTTTCCAGTCGTCTAGGGTCCAACCGATAACGTCACGAGCCCAGGGGAGTCGCTACAGGTGATGGCATGATGCTAACTAAGGCACTTCCGGCAGTCGTCTGCAGTAATAGCTGCAGTCTCCTAATAGATATGTTAGTCGTACGTCCCCTGTTGATTTCCGCGGATATTTCACGCAGGGTTGTGTCCCTTAGCATTCACAACTTTACACAAATGGTGCTGCTATCGGTCGTTAAGTGGAGGTCGTCGGCCACTGTGGATCTCAGAATACTGCAATCCCTAACGATATCCGAAGAGAAATGTTCCATAAGTCTAGCTCCAACTACCCCCTCCCCCCTCAAAGTCTGTTATTTCACGTCGAGTGGCCGCAATCACGTCGAAAAGCTTTTCACATGAGTCACCTGAGTACAAATGGCAGTTCCACCAATGCACTGCCCCTTTATAACTTGTGTACGCGATCCTGCCGCCATTTATGTGAGTGGATATCGCCATCCCACAACAATTTTTCTCACCTCAGTGTATATCCGAGGGCTAAGTAAATCAATAAAACAACTCTCGGTCGCGAATTACGTAATGAACGCTAACAGGCAGCACAAAATTTCTTTGGTGGTTAACCTAAATAGTAAACAGACTGGAGGTATCAGACGCAGATCGTTCAGGCGGTTGTATCGCAGAATACTGGACGTAGACCTACTAGTTCAGGAGTCTGGAATGAGAAGGGGGTGGTACGGCGCTGCGGGCCGGCGATGAGTAATTGGGACTCGGCAGAAGTATCGGTTCCCCGCCGCCGGACTCACTAATTAATGGCGGCCCGGTGAGGTATACGGCAGCGAGCCAGGACCCGCCACCAGCGGAAATAGACTCCGCGCGAAATAAAAGTAGCCACGCGGCCGGCTGTCGCGCGAGAATTAGCGCTCGTTAATTCCCTTGGCAATCACATATTGAGCCCATCCGTTATCCTCAGTCGTAGAGGAATTGCATGTCCTGCAAGTGTGTTACACCTACTGGTGATAGTATCGCTGATCGTTGTGATTTATTTCTTCTGCAATACGAGTGTAGCGACCACCGTGTGGAAACGATGTTCACGACATATCGACGAACTGCATGACCGCTGGGGGCCTGCCACCAGTACGTGCCTCCACTCTCTGATATATCTTTGCACAAATAAACTACGATCTTGTTACTGGCTGCTTTCCCTTCATCACACAAGTTACCTGCAACCCACATACCTGCCTCCTTCGTCGATGATGCATATCTCGATCACGTTGCCGATATCAGGTACAGTACCGGCAGAAACGTAGAACGACACCGTAGTAATTGAGCAACATTTGTAACATTAAGAATGATGTCTTGGACTGAGCCGATGACATTCATATTAAACACATATTACATACAATATTACTTTTTGCGTGTTACCAGTTAATAACTCGCTGTTATTCGGTTATTTCAACTTTCTGTGAAATACGAAACGGATACAAATATATCTGAGGATGAAAACAAGGTTATTTCACTTACGTGTCAATAAAAGAAGGGGATAAGTTGGAACTAGGTATCAGTGGGATTTTGTAGTGTCACACCAGAATGAATAAGGTTTTTGCGCTCAGGAGAATATAAAGTTTTCAACACAAAATAAAATAAGGATGAAACAAGAGTATATTCAACAATGTACAAGAAACTGGAGATGTGGATCAGTGTATATCATCCTGAACATCTTTGTAGCTATGATAGACACAAGAGCAAAACCTAGTACAGTAACAGCTCCTCAGATGAGAAGGAGATTGCTAAAATGTATTAAGAGGTAAGAGAAATTTTTCTGTTTGGTAAAAGAGACGTGATTCGAATTGTGATGAACGACAGGAATTAAATATCAGAAGCGCGAAGAGAACGAGGGCCAGGGGAAACAAATGAAAGGGGCAGTGCGTGGTGCAGCTCTGCACATAGCATAACGAAGTCATTAAGTATCATATAAGAAGGTTTCATAAGTAGAAGGAACGTAAAGAAACCGAAAGGTGTCAGAGATATTATGTGATGGGAAGAAAACATTTTGAAACTAGGTTTTGAACTGAGGAACATTTCCAAGGGCAAATGTGGACACTGACCTTTACTTTTTGTTATGAAGTGCTTCATAGAACTGAAAAAGTTTGGAAAAGGTTAGAAGTTAAGGAGAAGGGACCTGAATGTTTTAGAGAAAAGAAAGATTCAAAGTAACCATTAGCAAACGGTTGGGCGACTGACTGAACAGGAAAAGGGCATGCGACAGTAAACGAATGGGCAGCTTTCAGAGTTGCAACTGAAAAGGCAGCAGAAGATCACATAGGCAAAACAATCAGATCTAGTAGTAATCACTTAATAACAGGGGAGAATATATAAATGAAGCAAACGAATTAGACGAAAGGGACTGCAGTTATTTAAAAAATGAGATTGATGGAAAGCATAAATTGACAAAACAGGAATTGCTTGATGAGAAGTTCAAAGGCTGCTGAAGCAAGAGTAATTAGGGGAGAGGTAGACGAGGCATACAGGAAAATTAAATACACTTTTTAAGAAAGGAGCAACTCTGTGAATATTAAAACCTCAAGATGGCAAGCCAGTGGCAAGAACTAGAGTAAAAGCTTAAATAAGAGCAGATATTTTTGTTAGTGACTGAGGACAGTGTACTGAATAACATTACATCAGTATCTACCGGTATATTATCTGCAGACTAATAACCATAGGTATTAGAAGTAGTATGTTTTTAGGTTGGTTAGTACCTCCAAGAAGATGCATCAAGATCAAGCCATTAGACCATCCCCTGGGTGACAGGCCAAATATTGAAGTGTGGACACGTAGATGACAAATGGACAGTCTATACCGACATCTGCAGTGTACTTAATGGTGTTATTACAACTACGCAGACAACATCAGGTCATCAGTTTGTGAGATGCTTGTGGGAAGACTGTTCAGTGAAGAGGAAAAGGAGCAACAAAGTAATGTCTGTACGTCTTAAGGTACCAAATATTAAAATATCTGACTTATGTCTTTATACATGTTGACTCTGACATTACTTGTATATCAGAATATCACTTAAATAATGTGACAATTCAGAGGTTTCTTTTCTCAGGATATAGATTAGCTGGCTGTTCTCCAAGGAGTTTTTTGCAGAGTGGGGGATTGGCCTTGTACATAAAAAGCGGTATTCTTTTTGAGTCTGTAGATTATCAAAGCACTGCACTGATCAGGTATTTCAATGTTGTGCAGGGGCAGTTGAATTTAGTGTAACTAAACTTCTAATTGTTGTTGTTTGCAGGCCACCAAACTCGGACTAAAAAGCATTTCTGTTCAAGCGAGAGAGGGTTCTTGGTTCACTTTATACGATGTACCAAAACTTAGTTACATGAGGTGACTTCAATATTAATTTTATATATGACTGCGCAAGAAAAAGATGTTGAAATATCTCCTAAATTCATATAATCAGATGCAGACTAACCAGAGTGCAGGGGTACAGTAGCACAGCCATAGACAATATCTTTATTCATCCTTTTTTGCAAGATGATTATGCTGTTAATAAAAGCGTGAATGGTCTTTCAGAGAATGATGCACAAATTTAACACTAAAAAGTTTTTAACTCAAACAAATTATCTATATAATTTCAAGCTGTGTAGCAACGCTAATCCAGGGGCAATAAGGAGATTTTTAAACCTCGTTAAGGAAGAAGAGTTGCAGGATGTTTATAGTTCCGAAAACATAGATGACAAATATAATGCTTTCCTTACCACGTTTCTCATGCCTTTGAAAGGTGCTTTCCATTACAACGTTCTGGGTGGCTCACTACTGGTGGAAGGACATAATGTAGAAGAAAGTGGGAATTATATCAAAATGTTAGAAGTCGTCACAATCGAGCTATAGGAGCCAGTTACAAACAGTACGGAAAAAGAATAGCTAATTCACAGGATAAAATTAAAACCATGTGGTCAGTCGTGAAGCAAGTGTCCGATTAGCAGCATAAGGTTGACGATGTTAAGTCCGTTCGAAGTAAAAATATTTCTGTTACTGATAAATCTGCTATATGAACAATATTTAACAATCATTTTCTGAGCGTATCTGGTGAATTAAAGAAAAACTTAGTTTGTACACTGAATCAAATAGCTCTCTTGTAAAATGCCTTGCAGAGATTGATGTCTGAAATACTCCTCTGTGATACTGACAAAGGGATTATTGAGTCAATAATTAAATCACTGAAGACTAAGGACTTTCAGGAATATGATGGAGTGCCTAGCAGAATATTAAATTACTATGCAGCACATGTTTGCTCTGTACTTAGCCATATTTGTATATTTTTCTTTAAGAATAGTCAGCTTCCTGAATGATTAAAGTACTCAGTAGTAAAGCTGCCTTATAAAAATGGAGAAAGGGGCACTGTAGACAATTTTAGACCTACTGCATTAACATCGCAATAGTGTGAAGTTATTGAAAAGACTGTGTATGTAAGGATAATGGATCATTTTATAATCTAATTTGCTATCAAATGTACAATTCGGCTTTAGAAGTCGTTTAACAACTGAAAATTCTATATTCTCCTTTCTCTGTGAGGTGCTGGATGGATTAAACAAAAGGTTTCGAACGCTAGGCATATTTTTTTTCTTTTAACTAAGGCTTTTGTTTGTGCTGATCACGAAATATTGCTCCAGTAGTAGCACCATTATGGAATAAGGGGAGCAGCTCACAATTGGTTCACCCCTTACCTTAACAACAGGCAGCAAAAGGTCATTATTCACGATGTTGAGAATGGCTATGATGTTGGGTCTGAGTGGGGTACGGTCAAATGTGAGGGTGCCCCAAAGATCTTTGTTGGGGCCACTTCTGTTCCTTATTTATTTAAATGATGTGCCCTCTAGTGTTACAGATAATTCTAAGATATTTCTGTTTGCTTGTGACTCTAGTTTGGTAGTAAAGGATGTTGTTTGCAATATTGGCTCTGTTTCAAATATTGCAGTTCATGACATACGTTCATGGCTTGTAGAGGATCAACTAATACAAAAACAGAGAAAAAGTCATTTTTTACAATATCTAACACACAAGTCAACGAAACAAGACGTTTTAGTTACACAAAATTGGAATATGATTAGTGAGATAAAACAGTCCAAATGTCTAGAAGTTCAAATAGACAGTAAACTGTAGTGGAAAGCCCATGTTCAGGACCATGTTCAAAGAGTTAATGCTGCCATTTTTGCTATTACAACAGTAGCTGAATTAAGTGACGGTTTGCCACGAAAAGCAGTCTACTTAGCTTATATTTGTCGCATATTACGTACGTTATTACATTTTGGGGCAACTATTCCCATTCTGAAAGAGTAACTTTGGCTCAGAAACGTGCGGTTCGATCTATAAGTGGTGTAAGTTCGCGAACCTCTTGTCGACCCCTCCTCGTTAGTTTGGATATTCTGAAATTGTCATCTCAATATTCTGCTGTATCCATTTTCAGTACGCAGCCATTTTTTTTTTGTCATCAGTCTATTGACGGGTTTGATGCGGCCCGCCACGAATTCCTTTCCTGTGCTAACCTCTTCATCTCAGAGTAGCACTTGCAACCTATGTCCTCAATTATTTGCTGGACGTATTCCAATCTCTGTCTTCCACTACAGTTTTTGCCCTCTACAGCTCACTCTAGTACCATGGAAGTCATTCCCTCATGTCTTAGCAGATGTCCTATCATCCTGTCCTTTCTCCTTATCAGTGTTTTCCACATATTCCTTTCCTCTCCGATTCTGCGTAGAACCTCCTCATTCCTTACCTTATCAGCCCACCTAATTTTCAACATTCCTCTATAGCACCACATCTCAAATGCTTCGATTCTCTTCTGTTCCGGTTTTCCCACAGTCCATTTTTCACTACCATACAATGCTGTACTCCAGACGTACATCCTCAGAAATTTCTTCCTCACATTAAGGCCGGTATTTGATATTAGTAGACTTCTGTTGGCCAGAAATGCCTTTTTTGCCATAGCGAGTCTGCTTTTGATGTCCTCCTTGCTCCGTCCGTTATTGGTTATTTTACTGTCTAGGTAGCAGAATTCCTTAACTTCATTGACTTCGTGACCAACAATCCTGATGTTAAGTTTCTCGCTGTTCTCATTTCTACTACTCCTCATTACCTTCGTCTTTCTCCGATTTACTCTCAAACCATACTGTGTACTCATTAGACCGTTCATTCCGTTCAGCAGATCATTTAATTCTTCTTCACTTTCACTCAGGATAACAATGTCATCAGCGAATCGTATCATTGATATCCTTTCACCTTGTATTTTAATTCCACTCCTGAAGCTTCCTTTTATTTCCATCATTGATTCCTCGATGTACAGATTGAAGAGTAGGGGCGAAAGGCTACAGCCTTGTCTTACACCCTTCTTAATACGAGCACTTCGTTCTTGATCGTCCACACTTATTATTCTCTCTTGGTTGTTGTACATATTGTATACGACCCGTCTCTCCCTATAGCTTACCCCTACTTTTTTTCAGAATCTCGAACAGCTTGCACCATTTTATATTGTCGAATGCTTTTTCCAGGTCGACAAATCCTATGAAAGTGTCTTGATTTTTCTTTAGCCTTGCTTCCATTACTAGCCGTAACGTCAGAATTGGCTCTCTCGTCCCTTTACTTTTCCTAAGGCCAAACTGATCGTCACCTAGCGCATTCTCAATTTTCTTTTCCATTCTTCTGTATATTATTCTTGTAAGCAGCTTCGATGCATGAGCTGTTAAGCTGATTGTGCGATAATTCTCGCACTTGTCAGCTCTTGCCGTCTTCGGAATTGTGTGGATGATGCTTTTCCGAAAGTCAGATGGTATATCGCCAGACCCATATATTCTACACACCAACGTTAATAGTCGTTTTGTTGCCACTTCCCCAATGATTTTAGAAATTCTATTGGAATGTTATCTATCCCTTCTGCCTTATTTGACCGTAAGTCCTCCAAAGCTCTTTTAAATTCCGATTCTAATACTGGATCCACTATCTCTTCTAAATCGACTCCTGTTTCTTCTTCTATCACATCAGAGAAATCTTCGCCCTCATAGAGGCTTTCAATGTATTCTTTCCACCTATCTGCTCTCTCCTCTGCATTTAACAGTGGAATTCCCGTTGCACTCTTAATGTTACCACCGTTGCTTTTAATGTCACCTAAGGTTGTTTTGACTTTCCTGTATGCTGAGTCTGTCCTTCCGACAATCTTATCTTTTTCGATGTCTTCACATTTTTCCTGCAGCCATTTCGTCTTAGCAACCCTGCACTTCCTATTTACTTCATTCCTCAGCGACTTGTATTTCTGTATTCCTGATTTTCCCGGAACATGTTTGTACTTCCTCCTTTCATCAATCAACTGAAGTATTTCTTCTGTTACCCATGGTTTCTTCGCAGCTACCTTCTTTGTACCAATGTTTTCCTTCCCAACTTCTGTGATGGCCCTTTTTAGAGATGGCCATTCCTCTTCAACTGTACTGCCTACTGCGCTATTCCTTATTGCTGTATCTACAGCGTTAGAGAACTTCAAACGTATCTCGTCATTCCTTAGTACTACCGTATCCCACTTCTTTGCGCTACCATAAGAATTCAAAATTCTTAGCATTAATCCATGCGCTTTTAAATCTAAACTGAATACATTCCTCATGGGACACTCCTCCTATTCTGTCGAGGGCTTCCTGAAAAATTAAGCTAATTCCTGTATAATATTGTTGATTGTGATTATATAAGCTTACAGCTTGTCGATTGTTTTGGATTCATAAACATTTCATTTTATCTGTCATTACTTTTCTGTTGTAATTCCAAGACCTTGGAAACTTATTCCTCAATATGGTCCTACTGAACTAGACGTGTAATATAAAATAAATAACATAAAAAAGTGTCATAAAAAGGGACTAGGAATTATGAATATGAGATGGGTGCTACGATACTGCGAGGAGAATTTGACACACCACTAAAAGACCTAGGTCGAAAAGCGTGAACTCACACGAATTATGTCCGTAAGAATGGAAAAATTGATAGAAGCCTTGCTCGGCGAATATCAGTTTCAATTACGGAGAAATGTGGGGTTACATGAGACTATCTGAGAGGATACGCTGAAGAAAGGTGAACCGGCGTTTGCAGGGGTTATAAATTTGGAGTTAGCTCTTGACAATGTTGACTGGAACACACACTATGAAATCGTGAAGGAGTAACAAATAAAATACAGGACTGTTGTTGCTGTGGTCTTTAGTCCTGAGACTGGTTTGATGCCGCTCCCCATGCTACTCAATCCTGTGCAAGCTTCTTCATCTCCCTTTACCTACTGAAACCTCCATCCTTCTGAATCTGCTTAGTGTATTCATCGCTTGGTCTACCTCTGCTTTACCCTCCAATACTAAATTGGTGATCCCATGATGCCTCAGAACATGTCCTACCAACCGATCCCTTCTTCTAGTCAAGTTGTGCCACAAATTACTCTTCTCCCCAATTCTATTCAGTACCTCCTCATTAGTTATGTGGTCTACCCATCTAATCTTCAGCATTCTTCTGCAGCACCAAATTTCGAAAGCTCCTGTTCTCTTCTTGTCTAAACTGCTTATCGTCCATGTGTCACTTCCATACATGGCTACAGTCCATACAAATACTTTCAGGAACGACTTCCTGACATTTCAATCTATGCTCTATGTTAACAAATTTCTCTTCTTCAGAAACGCTGTCCTTGCCATGCTAGTCTTAATATTATATCCTCTCTGCTTCGAACATCAGCAGTTACTTTGTTCCCCAAATCGCAAAACTCAGTTACTACTTTAAGTGTCTAATTTCCTAATCTAATTCCCTCAACATGACCCGATTTAATTTGACTACATTAAATTATCGTCGTTTTGCTTTTGTTGATGTTCATCTTATATCCTCCTTTCAAGACACTGTCCATTCCGTTCAGCTGCTCCTAAGGTCCTTTGCTGTCTCTGACAGAATTACAATGTCATCGGCGAACCTCAATGCTTTTATTTCTTCTCCATGTATTTTAATACCTATTCCGAACTTTTCTTTTGTTTCCCTTATTGCTTGCTCAATATACAGATTGAATAACATCGGGGATAGGCTACAACCCTGTCTCATTCCCTTCCCAACCACTGCTTCCCTTTCTTGTCTCTCGACTCTTATAACTACCATCTGGTTTCTGCACAAATTGTAAATAGCCTTTCGCTCCCTGTTTTTGACCCCTGCCACCTTCAGAATTTGAAAGAGAGTATTCCAGTCAACATTGTCAAAAGCTTTCTCTAAGTCTACTAATGCTAGAAACGTAGGTTTGCCTTTCCTTAATCTATCTTCTAAGATAGGTCGTAAGGTCAGTATTGCCTCACGTGTTCCAACATTTCTACGGAATGGAAACTGATCTTCCCCGAGGTTGGCTTCTACCAGTTTTTCCATTCGTCTGTAAAGATTTCGTGTAAGTATTCTGGAGCCGTGACTTTTTAAACTGATGGTTAGGTAAATTTCGCACCTGTCAGCACCTTCTTTCTTTGGGTTTGGAATTATTATATTCTTCCTCAAGTTTGAGGGTATATCGCCTGTCTCATACATCTTGCTCACCAGATGGTAGAGTTTTGTCAGGGCTGTCTCTTCCAAGGCTATCAGTAGTTCCAATGGAATGTTGTCTACTCACGGGGATTTGTTTTGACTTAGATATTTCAGTGATCTGTCAAACTCTTCACGCATATCTTATCTCTCATTTCATCTTCAACTACATGCTCTTCCATTTCCACAATATTGTCCTCAACTACATCGTCCTTGTATAGGCCCTCTATATACTTCTTCCACCTTACTACTTTCCCTTCTTCGGTTAGAACTAGGTTTTTATCTGAGCTCTTATATTCATATAAGTAGTTCTCTTTTCTGCAATGGTCTATTTAATTTTCCTGTTGGCAGTATCTATCTTACCCCTAGTGATATATGCCTCTACATCCTTACATTCGTCCTGTAGCCATCCCTGCTTAGCCATTTTGCACTTCCTGTCGATCTCATTTTTGAGACGTTTGTATTCTTTCTGCCTGCTTCAATTACTGCGTTTTTATATTTTCTCCCTTCATCAATTAAATTCAATATTTCGTCTGTTACGCAAGGATTTCTACTAGCCCTCGTCTTTTTACCTACTTGATCCTCTGCTGTCTTTACTATTTCATCTCTGAAAGCAACCCATTCTTCATCTACAGTATTTTTTCCCCCATTCTTGTCAATCGTTCCCCTAATGCTCTCCCTGAAACTCTCTACAACCTCTGGTTCTGACAGTTTCTCTAGGTCCTATGTCCTTAAATTCCCACCTTTATGCAGTTTCTTCAGTTTTAATCTACAGTTCATAACCAACAGATTGTGGTCAGAGTCCACATCCGCCCCTGGAAATGTCTTACAATTTAAAACCATGTTCCTAAATTTCTGTCTTACCATTATATAATATGTCTGAAACCTTCCAGTACCTCCACGCCTCTTCCATGTATACAACCTTCTTTCATGATTCCTGAACCAAGTGTTAGCTGTGATTAAGTTATGCTCTGTGCAAAATTCTACCGAGCGGTTTCGTCTTCCATATCTTACCCCCATTCCATATTCACCTACTACGTTTCATTCTCTTCCTTTTCCTACTATGGAATTCCAGTCACTCATGACTATTAAATTTTCTTCTCTCTTCACTATCTGAATAATTTCATTTATCTCGCCATATATTTCATCAACCTCTTCGTCATCTGCGGAACTAGTTGGCATATAACCTTATACTACTGTGGTAGGCTAGGGCTCCGTGTCTATCTTGGTCACAATAACGCGTTCACTACTCTATTTGTAGTAGCTTATCCGCACTTCTATTTTTTAATTCATTATTAAACCTACTCCAGCATTACCCCTATTTGATTCTGTATTTATAATCCTGTAGTCACCTGACCAGAAGTCTTCTTCCTCCTGCCACCGAACTTCACTAATTCCCACTATATCTAACTCTAACCTATCCATTTCCCTTTTTAAATTTTCTAACCTACCTGCCCGAATAAGGGATCTGACATTCCACGCTCCGATCCATAGAATGCCAGTTTTCTTTCTCCTGATAACAACGGCCTCCTGAGTAGTCCCCGCCCAGAGATCCGAATCGGGGACTATTTCACCTCCGGAATATTTTACCCAAGAGGACGCCATCATCATTTAACCATACAGTAAAGCTGCACGCCCTCGGAAAAAATTACGGGTGTGGTTTCCCCTTGCTTTCAGCCGTTCGCAGTACTAACACAGCAAGGCCGTTTTGAATGATGCTACAGGGCCAGATCAGTCAATCATCTACACTGTGCCCCTACAGCTACCGAAAAGGCTGCTGCCCCTCTTCAGGAGCCACACGTTTGCCTGGTCTCTCAACAGATACACCTCCGTTGGGGCTGCACCTACGGTCCGGCTATCTGTATCTCTGAAGAACGCAAGCCGCCCCACCAACGGCGAGGTCAATGGTTCATGGGAGAGGGGCGGAGGAGGAGTACCTCATTACTAGTATCAAAGTTCCTAAAACAAAGCAGTCGGTGGAAGAGCTGAGCAATGAGTTGAGTATGAGCATCCACGTCTACAGTACCTTTAGGGTACTAGTATAATGAACACTGGAAATATACATGGCACGTACGCTGTTGCAGCCTCTGGTTGTCTGAGGTGCGATTCCTTTTAATAACGATTAATGTAATTACCTGGAGACTACTGCCTACTTTTGAGAAGCTATTTCAAACAACGCAGTTTTTTTGTTTACAAACACAACGGTACATACATTCATTCTAGAAAAAAACTCCGACATCGTTTAGGTGTCATCAGTGATCAGTTACTAGAAACAGTCATAACCGTCAAGAATTTATGAGTTTTTCGGAGCAGTTTTTCGGAGCGGCCATGCAAATGCAGCCTTCAGCAGGGCAGATTTCAGATTCAGAGTTACTGTGAGAGGCTTAAAAAGTTTAATTCACGTTTGGAAGCGATTGATTACATGACCTTAGTTCGACGAATTCTTGAGTACTGAACTTTTACTAAGTTAAATTAACGGAAGACATAACAAAGGTTCAAGAAGAGCTGCACGATTCTTGCGGAACTGGTTAATCAACGTGAACGCGTTACAGAAATGGTCATCGAAGTGTTGTATGAAAGAAAGACGGCGAACATCACGGAAAGCCTTACAAAACTCCGAGAGCTGGAGCCCCAAGGTGAGTCAATAACCGTACTACCACCAACCAAACCCTTTTTTAGTAATGCCGACGACGGGAATGTTAGGGAAATTCAGGCCCTATGGAGGAGCCTTTCTTCCCGTGTACCGTCCGTGAATGGAATTGGAAGGGGGGAGCTCACTCTTCCCCTAAGCGTATAACCAGTTGGCACAGGGACGTCAGCGTCTGTAAAATGTGTGTCTTGGCGAGCTTGGCCTAATGGCCCGCCCCTTCTTAACAGCATCACCGCCTTCACTTAACCCATCTACGTTCCACAGCAGTACCGGAGCCATTCCTTGTGTTAGGATTTTTCACAGTCGCGCCTTTTTGCTGCTGCCTAGACTGTGAGAATATGGCAGCCGATGGTTCAGAGGAAGGACTGAGTGATATCATTACACTGAATTCGTTGCTATTTTCATAAATTGCGGAAATGAAAGATGCCACCATTCGTCTAGAAATCACAAACATATCTATACAGGTGCTTGAACGTGACGTGAACGGTTTATGCCGCAGAATGTCTGCGGTTCAAAGTAATAACGCTGTCCACCTACAAGACATATTTTTTAAACCAGGAAGAGTAAACAAGGGTTTCGTTGTTCTGACTGAAAACGTTTTATAATAAAATTCTCGTCCTGTTTCGCTGTATCCAGATTATTTATAGAACACGTGGATTATTAAGCTATACCCTCTTAGTGGTACACTATATTGTACTTCGAACCAGAAGGTCTTATTCCATGGAACATGTAAAGCCTGCAAGTGAGCTGAATTTCTTTAAAATATCAGAAACACTTTGTGCCTTCTGTATTTACAGTTTTACATCACTTATACGACCAGTATCGGCGTTCCACTGAGCCATTCAGGTCCCTTAAACGATGTGCAGAAAGAACTCAACTGTGACGTATAATTTTATATATATAAATTTTCGGTGCCTACAATGTCACGTCTTTCCGTGTCGCACAAATTTTTATTTTTAAAGGGGATCACTTAAGACTATTTCCATGGGTTCGTCCCTCAAATTTCTCCCTCATATCACAAAATTGTCGTGTGATGTAGTACAAACTGAAAAAATAAATTCCTTTTAAAGCACAGTTTCGTATATAATTTATATTCAAAACCTTACACCTGTGTCACAGAACAAATCCAAATCGAGAATACTTTACACGAGTTTAAGGGAAGAAATGCTTCCGATAATTATTACAGTATTTAAAGAACACAAAAATATGAACAGGCTGAAATGAACAAACAGTACATGAGACAATGTTAATCAATTCAACTGTAAAAAGCTATGGATCATATTATTAGCAAAATGAGAAATATGCAAAAGTGAACTGCCAAAATGAGCACTTCTCATTTGGGAGTAAATCAAAACAATCAGAATGGCTTAAAGAGAGCACAATAACATGAGCGATGAACGAATAAGAGCTAAGCAACTAAGCGAATAAGAGAATAGGCAAAAATGAAATGCCAACAAAATGAGAGCTGGCCAAACTCCGTCGGTACTTACATACGGTTGTGCTCGAGGCGGCACCTCGCGGCCCGTACGCAACAAGCGCGCCTGCGATCGGAATGCACTTTTTAGCGCTCGCGGCGTCGTCTAGCGGCCCGTACGCAAGTTGTGCGATTGCTGTCGCAGGTCGACCCTTAATCTATGATGTTACACAACCTAATGCGCAATTGGAATAGCGGTCAACATTCAGTAAACTATATCCGTAGACTTATTTTAACAACGTAATCCCTTCGTTCATAAATTGCATCAGTTGATTCTGAAGTTGGTGAATGAAGGGGTCGCTTGGTTAAAATACGTCTACGGATACAGCTTACTGAATGCTGGCCCATATTCAGATCGCACATGAGGTTGGGGATCCTGAATGACACAGTGAAACGCCGACACTGGTCGTATAAGTAAAATAAATTGGGAATACAGACAGCTGAAGTTGTTTTTGATATTGAACACCAAAAGTCCTCAACCATCCTGTATAAAGATGGACTTATAGAGAATTTCTTTAATGTCTTGACGACTTTACACTTACATCAAATAGGGAAACTGGTTTTAGTTTCCACTAGCTTATATTACAAAACTTATTTAACTTGCAGATAGTTTTTCTCCTGCTTAACCTTTTCTGGCGTAACCACAAGCGCCGGAAAGAAGATGCAGAACGCAAGACTAGAGAAGGCGGTGAAAAGAAGTCGGCGAATGGTGCACTGATTACGATGGCACCACGAAAGGAGCGGACTCTGTAAGAGGAGAATGCGAGGGCTGTCCAGAAAGTAAGTTACGATTGACCGCGAAATGAAAATCACAGTGAAAATCAGATATGTTTCATTTGTAACAGTTAGCTACACCTTTCAGCTACTTCTCTACATAGTCGCCGTTCTGACTCAGACATTCGTCGTAGCGTTGTACCAACTTTCCAATACCCTCATCATAGAAGGCAGCCGCCAGTGCTTTCCGCAAATTCTCTACGCTGGCCTAAAGCTCGTTGTCTGTGCCAAAATGTTGTCTTCATAGCCAGCGGTTCGTTTGAGCAGAGATGAAACTCAGTGGGAGACAATTACGGGCTGTATTGTGGGTAACCAAACATTTCCAATTGAAACGGTGCAGGAACATCTTCACTGCCCCTGCAGAATGAGGGTGAGAATTGTCTTGGAGAAGAAACCGCACGACAGTTATGTAATGTTGGTTGCATAGCTTCAGGGGAAAATTCTCACCACGCCCTCGTACTTGGCGGGAGACACTATTTTCTATAACATCTTTACGCGCTCACTAAGAGCTCAGGAATGAAAAGAGCGACATAATTCTATACTAGAGACACTGCCCGACACATCTTTTCAAAGCTTTATCAGATTTTCATAGTCGTTTCCATTTCGCGACCGATCGTAACTTACTTTCTGGACAGCCCTCGTATAAGCACAGCTCCTGCCAGCTTCGGCCGCTCAGTATCGGGACAGTACACGGGCAGGCCTAGCAACTTTAAGTCATTACGTAAAATTCTGTGCGAAATACGACTGGACATTCGCACTACTGCCTCAATTTGTCTCACAGGACGCTTTGGACTGTTGGTCACAACATTTTGCACGTCCTCTACTCATTCCTGTGAGCGACAACTTCTCCGTCTCCCTGGCGACTTCAAGTTAACTTCAGTTCCAGTTGCTGCGAAGTTTTTCACACATAAGCTGATTACATGTGCCACTGGTACAGCATTATTCCATCTAAGATCTAAATGACAACGGTATTCCCGTCTAACAGTAGCAACACAGTCACCGTTTTCGTAAAAGGCCTTCACAGCCACAGCACGTTTATGCCCGCTCCAGTATTCAGTCCCAGTAAATGAAGTACTTCCTGAAACATACACGTGATACGAACATTCGCTGTTCCCAGTACTATTCCACTTCCAGACACTAATTAAAAGAGCCCGTTTTTCTACCACACCCTGTTGTAGTAAACATATACAGCATTGTTCTAACAAGGGAACCTCCCCATCGCACCCCCCTCAGATTTAGTTATAAGTTAGCACAGTAGATAGCCCTAGAAAAACTGAACACAAATCAGTCGAGAAAACAGGAAGAAGTTGTGTAGAACTATGAAAAAAATTAGTAAAATAGACAAACTGAGTAGTCCGGTCGAAGATAGGCAACATCAAGGACCCCGGGAGTATATGAGCGCCGTGGTCCCGTGGTTAGCGAGAGTAACTACGGAACGAGAGGTCCTACGTTCAAGTCTTCCCTCGAGTGAAAAGTTTAATTTTTTATTTTCAGTTTTTATGACAAACTCTTATGTTTACATCACTTTTTTTGGAGTGATTATCACGTCCACAAGAAAACCTAAATCGTGCAAGGTAGAAGAATCTTTTTA
The DNA here is from genome assembly GCF_023864275.1 of Schistocerca cancellata. Taxonomy (NCBI): domain Eukaryota; kingdom Metazoa; phylum Arthropoda; class Insecta; order Orthoptera; family Acrididae; genus Schistocerca; species Schistocerca cancellata. The sequence continues at coordinate 906,482,802 of NC_064627.1, read as the reverse complement.
CCAATTCGCTAAGTGTAAAAGTTAGGTGGGTCGACAACATATTCCTGTCATGTGACGCACATGCCGTCACCAGTGTCGTATAGAATATATCAGATGTGTTTTCCTGTGGAGGAATCGGTTGACCTATGACCTTGCGATCAAACGTTTTCGGTTCCCATTGGAGAGGCACGTCCTTTCGTCTACTAATCGCACGGTTTTGCGGTGCGGTCACAAAACACAGACACTAAACTTATTACAATGAACAGAGACGTTAATGAACGAAGGGACAGATCATAACTTTGCGAAAATAAAGAAAGTAAAATTTTCAGTCAAGGGAAGACTTGAACCAAGGACCTCTTGTTACGCAACTACCCACGCTAACCACGGGACCACGGCGCTCCTGAGATCCCCTTCTCCTTCATGTTGCCTATCTTATGCATGGACTACTCAGTTTGTATATTTTACTAATTTTTTTCATAGTTCCACAAAACTTCTTCCTGTTTTCTCGATTGATCTGTGTTCAGTTTTTCAAGGCCTATCCACTGTGCCAACTTATAACTAAATCTGAGGGGGTTGCGATGGGGAGGTTCCCTTGTAAGCATAAAATTCTGTACCTGAAGAATTAACATTATATTCCAAGAAGCTTGAACATTTTATACAGCAGCTAAATGTTAGAACGAGAAACATTTAAAAATGGTGCATAAAGCAAAAACGGAAGGCTAACAACAAAAACTGTGTAAAATTACTGAAAGTTCTTATGTGGGTCTCTGGTGGGTGTCCTTTCAAGTGATTAAAATCAGTCACTAGAATGACGTACCGACCAAAAAGCATCATCTTTTTCTATACCCTAATGTTAGTGCGCCATTACCATATCTGTGTATGTGTGTGTGTGTGTGTGTGTGTGTGTGTGTGTGTGTGTGAGAGAGAGAGAGAGAGAGAGAGAGAGAGAGAGAGAGAGAGAAAGAGAAAGGGAGAGAGAGGAAGAGTTTAGGGACGGGGGGTTAAAAATTTTAGAACTGAGACAAGGGTTGAGTACAGCAAGCATTCGTTCATTCATCATTTTTCGTAGATCCCATCATGAGGGAGAAATTTCTCACTGTACTCAATTCAATTCATTCAGTTTATTGTCACGAATTTTGGACGTTTTATCTGGAAACTCTAAACAGCTCACACACATTCTATAATCATTGTGACAAACATTGTTTCTTATCATACGTACAGTAATAGGTGATGTTAACGTCAACCATTGGTGATACTGATTTAGAAATAAAACAAATTATTCAAAATAAGACTCAATTAAGAAATAACATATAATAAAAGGAATTAATACAAGTTCCAAGCATAGCAGTTTTGAAGATCGTAATTAACTATTCACAGGCCTGTTGACTATTTCATTGAACAAATTTTGTGAGTGACATGGGGTGAGAGGAGATTACAGCCGTGCGGGATTAGCCGAGCGGTCTCAGGCGCTGCAGTCACGGACTGTGCGGCTGATCCCGGCGGAGGTTCGAGTCCTCCCTCGGGCATAGGTGTGTGTGTGTTTGTTCTTAGGATAATTTAGGTTAAGTAGTGTGTAAGTTTAGGGACTGATGACCTTAGCAGTTAAGTCCCATAAGATTTCACACACATTCGAACATTTTTTGGAGATTATATTGGTCAGACTATTGTAACACCTCTAATCATCAATATTATAGATTTGGTAGACCTTTGCAGTAGCTGCATAAACGTTGGAACCTTTCGTTCTTTCTAGAAAATTCCCAGTGGGTCACCCCTTTTCCCCCTCCCTTCCTCCAATTTGTTTCAGTCTACTAGTCTTTCCATTGTCAGTAATTTAGCCACTTCCCGCTTCGTGCACTACACGGGTTTATGCTTTGTTTTTCTTACAGCACCAAAGCACCATTTAAGCGATTTATGGGATTTAGATATTTTTTTGTATTTATGATGTACTAGAACTTCAGTTTAGTGTATTATGTATGAACGTTTATATGGTTTTAAAAGATTCTGTTTACGCTGTTAATAATTTACTAATGGACCTTAGGCTTTACTCTGACTAATCTGCCCCAAGAGGAAGTCCGGCATATTTTTAGTAGTTTAAACATGGCAATGAATGCTACATTTGCACGTGTAACAAGACACATCTTGTATGAGCTATGAATCAGCTAGTGGTACAAGACATAAAGTATGAGCTCTCAACGAGGCTATTTTCCTCAAAACATTTTGCATCAAGTGGTACAGTAATTCAAAGTAGATCCATTCGCCTTCACATAACACCTGTAGGTTACCACATTGTACTATAATTTGCTGTTCAAATACGGTACGGACATGCTGTAATCCAACTTTTCTTTTGCAGTTTTTATTGTAACACAGCATAAAAGATAAAGTGAAAGCACGTCAAGTACATACATAACTGGCTACTTAGAAATGAAATAACAGGAAATGTACGGAAGCTTCTAATACACTCCTGGAAATGGAAAAAAGAACACATTGACACCGGTGTGTCAGACCCACCATACTTGCTCCGGACACTGCGAGAGGGCTGTACAAGCAATGATCACACGCACGGCACAGCGGACACACCAGGAACCGTGGTGTTGGCCGTCGAATGGCGCTAGCTGCGGAGCATTTGTGCACCGCCGCCGTCAGTGTCAGCCAGTTTGCCGTGGCATACGGAGCTCCATCGCAGTCTTTAACACTGGTAGCATGCCGCGACAGCGTGGACGTGAACCGTATGTGCAGTTGACGGACTTTGAGCGAGGGCGTATAGTGGGCATGCGGGAGGCCGGGTGGACGTACCGCCGAATTGCTCAACACGTGGGGCGTGAGGTCTCCACAGTACATCGATGTTGTCGCCAGTGGTCGGCGGAAGGTGCACGTGCCCGTCGACCTGGGACCGGACCGCAGCGACGCACGGATGCACGCCAAGACCGTAGGATCCTACGCAGTGCCGTAGGGGACCGCACCGCCACTTCCCAGCAAATTAGGGACACTGTTGCTCCTGGGGTATCGGCGAGGACCATTCGCAACCGTCTCCATGAAGCTGGGCTACGGTCCCGCACACCGTTAGGCCGTCTTCCGCTCACGCCCCAACATCGTGCAGCCCGCCTCCAGTGGTGTCGCGACAGGCGTGAATGGAGGGACGAATGGAGACGTGTCGTCTTCAGCGATGAGAGTCGCTTCTGCCTTGGTGCCAATGATGGTCGTATGCGTGTTTGGCGCCGTGCAGGAGAGCGCCACAATCAGGACTGCATACGACCGAGGCACACAGGGCCAACACCCGGCATCATGGTGTGGGGAGCGATCTCCTACACTGGCCGTACACCACTGGTGATCGTCGAGGGGACACTGAATAGTGCACGGTACATCCAAACCGTCATCGAACCCATCGTTCTACCATTCCTAGACCGGCAAGGGAACTTGCTGTTCCAACAGGACAATGCACGTCCGCATGTATCCCGTGCCACCCAACGTGCTCTAGAAGGTGTAAGTCAACTACCCTGGCCAGCAAGATCTCCGGATCTGTCCCCCATTGAGCATGTTTGGGACTGGATGAAGCGTCGTCTCACGCGGTCTGCACGTCCAGCACGAACGCTGGTCCAACTGAGGCGCCAGGTGGAAATGGCATGGCAAGCCGTTCCACAGGACTACATCCAGCATCTCTACGATCGTCTCCATGGGAGAATAGCAGCCTGCATTGCTGCGAAAGGTGGATACACACTGTACTAGTGCCGACATTGTGCATGCTCTGTTGCCTGTGTCTATGTGCCTGTGGTTCTGTCAGTGTGATCATGTGATGTATCTGACCCCAGGAATGTGTCAATAAAGTTTCCCCTTCCTGGGACAATGAATTCACGGTGTTCTTATTTCAATTTCCAGGAGTGTATAACACATGATGTACTTGTTACTATATCACAACTGTTTCAATTTATAGATTGACTGGAATATCTAATTAAACGGCCCGACATAATCGTTGCAGTTCGGACTTTGTGCTATAATTTCTGATATTACATGTGGCACGACATATGAGTTTCCTCTACTTTTAACAAGATAGCACATGTGAGAATAACGAACATAATATGTTAGTGAATATTGTGCCAGCAGCTTACTTAATGGTATCCACCATTCTGTTGGACTTTAAACACCTTTGGTCATACCGTAACAGCTGTGCCTGTGCTATGATACAGCAGCTTTCTTTTTTGTGCCGGCTAATGGACGTAATTATGTAAAACAATGTGTGATTTATGTGACACATACGCACAGAAATACGACGTATACCTGTGCACATGCATCAGCAACGTATTAGAATGTGAAATGAAGCGTAACACTTCAAATACGTGGATAACTTGGGTTGTAAAGTGAATGTACATGCGAGATCTTGTAGACACTTAGGGTATAGAATAATGCCTCCATTTCTGAATGAGTTAAAGGTGTTTGAAAATTACCCACCGTTGAAACTGGCCAATTTCGTGGGTAATAAACACATCACAGCCTACTTGACTGTGGACCTACACAAAAATTAAAAATAAATTTAATAAATTTATTGTAAGATTCAACTTTAACTAGGTGAAATTTCCGTGGCAGTTGTTCATGGACTCAAAAAATGAGTGTTTGCTTATTATTAGCTTTTACTGTTATGAACATATGCTTATTATTACCTTGTATTCTTCTGAATACCTGAAGTTTCTACTAAGTTTGTGCTAAATGACCCACGTGTTCATAAAAATTGCTTTAATACAAGAAATTATTCCTAAGAACCTGGTTTTTTATTTATTTGCTGCATGACGGAGCCAGACAGAACCATGGAAGAGGTATGAACACACAGGATCATGAAAAAGAAGAGACAAATAAAATATACACGAATAAAAACACACACAAAGCTTACTCCCCTTCCTTGCTTCAATATTGCCAAGAATTTCCTATCAGAGGGGCGACATGTCATTGCTCACGTGGCATGAGAACGTGCCCTGTCGTACAAGCATCCAATTTTCGCCTTTAATAGACTTCTTGATCTTCCTTTGGAATCTCGGAATGATCCTTCTTTCCCAGCTCGGCGCTGTAGGAGATGGGTTGCAGCGGAACGCCGGCGATGACCAAGGCGAGATAGGGGTCCTTAGTACAGCCGTTCACGTCTTTTTGTGCCGTTTCCGCCATTAATTTTCTACGTCGCACTGTTCGAGGCGGGCACGAATCGGATGAAACGGCGCGATCGGTATCGTATCCCGCAGGGAGCGCCAAAGAGTAAACAGGCGGCGGGAGGGGACTTCCCCGCGAGTCACTTTGTCAGTGCTGCCACCCGCAGCGGCGGCGCGTTAAACTGACAGCAGCTGCCCGTGTGACGACAGCTCTCGGCAGGTCGCCGGGTTTCGAAAGCGCTGACGATGTCGCCGCTGGCTGCCTCTGAAACTCCAATCGGTTCCGGCCGGCTGGGCGCAGGCGACGCGAGGCGTATTTCTGTCGACTGTGCGGTAAGCGGCGTGGACAGCTGATCGTGGCCAGTGTGAAATGTTGCTTCCTGTTTACTTTCTCCTCGGCCCACTACTTGGCATCGAAATAGGTCGAAAAAAATTGCCGTCTACAGTTTCTAAATCTATGTCACCGCCTGCTCACCGCACTAATTAAGAAGAGGACAGTAAGTATCTAAATCCTTGGAGTTATTCTTGGACAATCTCCAAACGCGCTCTCACAAATTTAGCTTCTAAATGGACGCTGCTCACCTACTGTTTAACAGGCGAGAAAGGACAATAAATTGATACGTGGGACCGTGGGGAATTTGTGATGAATGAGGTGCTTCCTGCATCTGAGGTATAGCTCTCTCGTTGTAATAATTCAAAACCAACACGTTCCGTTTGCTATTCTTTCTCCTGTGATTGTCACAGACACTACAAGAATGAATGTCACAAGCAACCGTGTGAAGCAGCTTTTTCCAAGGTGACTTGTAATACACAACTATTCTTCTTTGTACCATTTCAATAATTTACACTGCCGGAAAAAAATTGATACACCGTTATAGAGGTTTCAAATTCACTTAAGATTTATCGTTGCCACAGACCATACGAAGTACTTGAAATTATTACAATTACAGATCAACAGCACAAGTTCTGAGGCATAAGGTATCGACCCATGCTGAAATATCCATATCAGCACGTGATGTAACCTCCACGGGTCGCAATGCAGGCGCTGGAATCCAGTCGATCCTACAGATGGCGAACGTTCTCCTGGGACACTGTTTCACGCCCGATCGACCTGTTCATGTAGTTCTCTAAGAGTCGTTGGATGATAAGTCACTTCTCGTTCAGAAATGGCTCTAAGCACTATGGGACTTAACATCTGAGGCCATCAGTCCCATATACTTAGAACTACTTAAACCTGACTAACCTAAAGACATCACACACATCCATGCCCGCGGCTGGATTCGAACCTGCGACCGCAGCAGCAGCAACAGACAAGACAGTCAATGGCTATACGATGTACTGCGTGCACAGAGGCCAATGGTCGCTCATTCGAGCAGTTCGTGTGAATGCGACAGCCGTAATTAGCATGCCAAACTACTTTCTGTGTAAATCGTCCCTAGCATCAGAAATTGCATTTAGGAACTATGTGTATAATAACTAAACATAATTGTTTTGATGTTCTCTACTTCTTGTATTGGGACGAATAGTTTAGGAACACCCTGTGTAAAACAGCATAATGTGCGAATATGCTCAGAGAGTTTTTGATTTTATCCAAAAGCTCTTGTAAGTACATTGTGAACACTGATGTTTCTATATACTCACTCAGGTTGCCCCCAGCACATACTGTGCTCTATTTACTGGGAACAGTTAGATCCAGTCCGAAAGCGCCAAATTATATCCAATTGGTCTGTTAGATAGACAAAACCTCGAGCCTGTTGGACAACCGTGCCCATAACTCGCCAAACGGTCTGAATTGGGGAGAGATCAGAGGCCCTTGATGGCCTAGATAGGGTTTGGCAAGCACGTAGAGAAGCAGTAGAAAATCTCGCTGTGTGCAGGCGGGCATTCTCCTGCTGAAACGTAAGATCAGGATAGCTTCCCGTGTATGACATCCTTATGGGGGCGTAGAGCACCATTGATGTACCGATGTGCTATAAGGCTGCCGCGGATGACACAAAAGGGGTCCTGTCGTGTAAAGAAATAGTACCCCAGAGCATCACTCCATGTTTTTGGCCAAAATGGCGGGCGACCGTGAAGTCGGCATCCCACCGCTGTCTGCGGCGTCTCGAAAACCGTCTTCGCTGGTCATCGGGGCTTAATTCGAAGTGGAACTTACTACTGAAGACAATTCCACCGGAGTCAATAAGATTCCAAGCCGACGATATTCTACTCCCCATTTTGTTGGCCTTCATGGCAAGCCGTCCTGGGCTTACATTTCTGGAAGATAATGCCAGTCCACACATGTCGAGTATTTCCACTGCTTGCCAAATCCTGCCTTGGCCAGCGAGGATGCCGGATCTCTCCCAAACATTTGGAGCAGTATTGGCCAACCACTTCAACCAGCTCGGGATTTTGACGATGTAACTCGCCTATACGATATCTATGAGATCCAGCATAGCCTATTAATCAGTGCCAGGGTCAGAGGTGGACCACTGCCTTCATGACTTGTTCAATTCGTGAAGATCTTTTTCTTGAGTAAATCACTCAATTTTTCTGAAGTTGTAATCATTCTTTTGTCTTCTACCGATATCCGTCCCATTTGGATAACTGGATTGTGGTAAGTCTGTCCCTCTCTTTTTTTTTCTTTTCCTGTTTTGTTTGAGAATATACCCCATGTAGAATCGTTTGGATATCCGATGATTTCCCATGACCTTTCCTTCTTATTTTCGATACCATGGCCACGTATCTCGATATCTACACTCCTGGAAATAGAAATAAGAACACCGTGAATTCATTGTCCCAGGAAGGAGAAACTTTATTGACACATTCCTGGGGTCAGATACATCACATGATCACACTGACAGAACCACAGGCACATAGACACAGGCAACAGAGCATGCACAATGTCGGCACTAGTACAGTGTATATCCACCTTTCGCAGCAATGCAGGCTGCTGTTCTCCCATGGAGACGATCGTAGAGATGCTGGATGTAGTCCTGTGGAACGGCTTGCCATGCCATTTCCACCTGGCGCCTCAGTTGGATCAGCGTTCGTGCTGGACGTGCAGACCGCGTGAGACGACGCTTCATCCAGTCCCAAACATGCTTAAAGGGGGACAGATCCGGAGATCTTGCTGGCCAGGGTAGTTGAGTTACACCTCCTAGAGCACGTTGGGTGGCACGGGATACATGCGGACGTGCATAGTCCTGTTGGAACAGCAAGTTCCCTTGCCGGTCTAGGAATGGTAGAACGATGGGTTCGATGACGGTTTGGATGTACCGTGCGCTATTCAGTGTCCCCTCGACGATCACCAGTGGTGTACGGCCAGTGTAGGAGATCGCTCCCCACACCATGATGCCGGGTGTTGGCCCTGTGTGCCTCGGTCGTATGCAGTCCTGATTGTGGCGCTCACCTGCACGGCGCCAAACACGCATACGACCATCATTGGCACCAAGGCAGAAGCGACTCTCATCGCTGAAGACGACACGTCTCCATTCGTCCCTCCATTCACGCCTGTCGCGACACCACTGGAGGCGCGCTGCACGATGTTGGGGCGTGAGCGGAAGACGGCCTAACGGTGTGCGGGACCGTAGCCCAGCTTCATGGAGACGGTTGCGAATGGTCCTCGCCGATACCCCAGGAGCAACAGTGTCCCTAATTTGCTGGGAAGTGGCGGTGCGGTCCCCTACGGCACTGCGTAGGATCCTACGGTCTTGGCGTGCATCCGTGCGTCACTGCGGTCCGGTCCCAGGTCGACGGGCACGTGCACCTTCCGCCGACCACTGGCGACAACATCGATGTACTGTGGAGACCTCACGCCCCACGTGTTGAGCAATTCGGCGGTACGTCCACCCGGCCTCCCGCATGCCCACTATACGCCCTCGCTCAAAGTCCGTCAACTGCACATACGGTTCACGTCCACGCTGTCGCGGCATGCTACCAGTGTTAAAGACTGCGATGGAGCTCCGTATGCCACGGCAAACTGGCTGACACTGACGGCGGCGGTGCACAAATGCTGCGCAGCTAGCGCCATTCGACGGCCAACACCGCGGTTCCTGGTGTGTCCGCTGTGCCGTGCGTGTGATCATTGCATGTACAGCCCTCTCGCAGTGTCCGGAGCAAGTATGGTGGGTCTGACACACCGGTGACAATGTGTTCTTTTTTCCATTTCCAGGAGTGTATAATTTTGATTATCGTGCCATGATTACTAGGCCCGCATCTAGTGGTCGTGCGGTAGCGTTCTCGCTTCCCACGCCCGGGTTCCCGGGTTCGATTCCCGGCGGGGTCAGGGATTTTCTCTGCCTCGTGATGGCTGGGTGTTGTGTGCTGTCCTTAGGTTAGTTAGGTTTAAGTAGTTCTAAGTTCTAGGGGACTTATGACCACAGCAGTTGAGTCCCATAGTGCTCAGAGCCAGCCATGATTACTAGGGTGAACTGTATAATCTTCCACCATTTACACTCGAAATTTAAAGTCTCAGAGACGAATTTCTGATGTTAATTGCACAGGTAATCTGAAATATATTTGTTGTCGAACAGAAGACAGATGTAGCTTCCTATCTTCCTTAACACCCTTCAGTCAGTGATGCCATAAAGGCCTTATCATTACTGATTCCATGTTTTACGTTACATTCAGACATGTTATTAACGAGATCTACGTTGTTGCACTCACGAGTTGTTATCGAAGTATCTGATCAGGACAGTCTTCGCATAAAACATTTTGGCATAGCAAACCCTGCTATTGGCACTCACACTAATCGCAAGAACTACCCAGTTTAAAATTGGTCCATTGAAATCGCCCCCTAATCCTACAACTTCATCAAGAAATTAGTGCATAACATTCCACAATTATTCAGTCAAATGTATCGCCTTTACAGACACGCTAGTACCGTAACCGATGAAACCCCCTCGTGCTGCTGTTTAAGAGCAGCAAGTTAAAAAATACCATGGCGTGAGACAAGTTATTACTCCGAACTAGTGTTACCTACCCCAGTGCTAGCTCACTGAACAAGAGAGAACGAAGTTCGACAAGGGCCCGCTGTCTCGTTTTCGGGAGGGAAAGAAAAACGAATCAAAAAATAAAAAATAAAATTCAAGGACAAACAGTGAGGGGCCGGCAGCCAACAGATCAATGGTGCTCTGTATGTGGCCCGCAGGCCTCTTTCTGTTCATCCCTGAATCAGGGGGTTCATAAAAGCATCCGATTACCACGTCAGATCCATCTTTGACACTTTCACCCAGAGTATTTCACTTTCAGAATCTTAATAAACCTTCTATTTACGACACTAAACACGGATTCACCAAGGGCGTCTATAGTTCAATTCTTTTATCTTGGCGGCTCGCGCATGCCCGCCCAGACGCGGGAGATTGCTGCGTTGCCAGTTGCACACGACGCACGTGCCAATAGAAGCAGCGCCATACTATAGCATAGTTCGCAAGCTTACGTGTAGGGGGGAGTTCATGAAGTAAAGCCACCACGGCCACATTAACCCTTTCGCTGCTACAAAGACGTGCTCCCTGCATTCCGCACTGTGCGTGATTTTGTCACTGCACTGCTCGCCTGTGCAGACACATCGTGTTCCGACTGCTTTGACACCCTTATCAATCGATTCCACAAAAACTATTTGCCCAAAAATTAGATTTTTACACATCGTCTTGACTGTTACCTTCCCCCCATAAATGACTTAATTTTGTTTCGATGTTCAACGCAGTTATTATGCAGCATTAAATATAGTAAACCATTGCACGAAATTTTGAAGAGTTTGCAGAGGTAAAAGTCCATAGAGTATACTTTCCGTATGGTCGATTTTAGTTGCCACAATGTTGAGAATGAAATGTGGACAAGATACCTGAATTTCATATAAAATTTACTGTATAACAATAGCTCACTTAAGTACCACATAAGTGTCGTATGTAATATTGAGAAATATTCCGTCTTTCGCGACTGTAACAAAAGTTTTGTTTACACTGAGCACGTTTGGCTTTATTTTAAAGCACTTCAATCAATCAAAAGGAAGTAGACGAAATACATTAAACAAAACTGTGGACTTACAAAAACATTAGGACTTGAATATACCGTCTATCACTGAAGTGCTCTGAGCTATGTCAAATATAATTTTTGTGTGTGGCACACACAAACATCATTTATTTGCTGAAACACTGATCTACCAACACAAACGTTGAATATTGTGTTACCGCAGCACAAAACTACGAAAGGTCACTTGGCAATGGAGGAGACAAAATACTGTCCACTGAAGATGCTTCAAAAGAGAGAAACGCGTCTGGTCTAAATAAGTCCCTTATTACAGTTGCAGAAGAGGAATATATTTCAGTACTATTGGTAAAACTGCGAATGTGGAACAAAAACAAGAAAGAGAAAATGAGTACCATTGTGTATGTGCCATACCTTTCCTTGATTGAAGTGCTTTAAAATAAAGCCAAACGCGTCCGGTGTAAATAATACATTTATTACAGTCGCGAAAGACGGAATATTTCTCAATATTACATACGACACCTATGTCGTACTTAAATTAAATGAGATATTGTTATGCAGTAAATTTTATATGAAATTTAGGTATCTTCTCCACATTTCATTCTCAACATTGTGGCAACTAAAATCGACCATATGGAAAGTATACACTATGGACTTCTACCTCTGCAAACTCTTCAAAATTTCGTGCAATGGTTTACTACGTTTAATGCTACATAATAAATGCGTTGAACATCGAAACAAAATTAAGTCATTTATGGGGGGAAGGTATCAGTCAAGAAGACGTGTAAAAATCAAATTTTTGGGCCAAATAGTTTTTGTGAAATCGAATGATAAGTGTGTCAAAGCAGTGGGAACACCATGTGTCTGCACAGGCGAGCAGTGCAGTGATGGCAAAATCGCGCACAGCGCGGAATGCGGGGAGCACGTGTCTGCAGCAGCGAAAGGGTTAATGAAGACACAAAGCACTAGAAATTTCAAAAAATTGCGTTCAAACGAATATAATTCGTTAAGTAAAGCACTTCATATTGTTTTTAAACAATGAAAATATTAAGTACTGCACAAGGTTTGAACTCATAACCTTCCGCATAGTGGCCCAACACGCTAACCATTACACTAACGCACCTCGTCTGACGCCGTAATGTAATGAAGAGTATAACACGTCACGCAAAATACTGACAAACACTGTTGGTATGACTATGAATTACTCACGCTCCGTCGAAGTATAATAGGAAATAATCAATTACCGCTGTTCTTTATTGCGACAAAGCGGTTCGTGAGACTGATACAAACACCTTTCCTTGCTATCGCCTGAATTAGGAGTCTTATTTCTTGTTTGGTTTAATTAATTAATAGAATATGAAGCAATTGGTATAAAGAATGCTTTTTCCAAACTTTCTATAAAAGAATGTCTGCTATCACGACATTGCTTCTATTCTATTACTTTATTTATGACTGAACGTTTCTAAAACTGAAGACACTCGTCCATGCTCTGCGCTGCAGTCGAGATGTGGCAACGTCGTTCTCTGTTCATTGGCTGACTGTGTTTTGTGACGTCAGATGCGCAGAACGAACCTAAACTCGGCCGCCAACATAAATGACGCGCACTTTAGTGTACCTTACCGAAACACAGTGTTTCAAAAAGAATATAGATATTTCGGACGCATATGTTTTTTGAACTGTATGACATACAACTATGAAACTTGGGACACATATTTACGAATTTCTCATGCTTAGATTACAGATGTTCAATATGTCCTCTATCAGCGAAACAAACAAAATCACATCGGTACTCGAAGTCCTCCCATACTAGGGTAAGCACGTCCAGCGTCACTAACGTTACGGCACTACTGATCTGGTTCTTCCCTCTTCTAACTTCAGTGGTAGTGTTGGTCCTTAATGAAAACTCACAGGAAGGAGTCATAAGGCGTCGTATCCGGTGACCGTGGAGGCCAGCTCAGAAGTGTTAATTTTCCGGCTGTTTGACGATCAATCCAACGGCTCGGTACTGTTTACGTACTTGGCGACTCCAGTGAGGGCGATGCCTCATCGTATTGAAAAATGAAGTAGTTGAGGCTCGGAAACAACCAGTATCGAAACGTAGTAAGATACTGCTGACTATTAACCGTGTTTCAGTCAAAGAAGGATTGAGCGTAAAGAGATGAGAGGGCTATCGCACAAAACACACTGACTTTGAGTGAATTTCGTACATGTTCAGTGTGGGGCATGTGGTATCCTCTAGCCTCCGAACTTGAACATTGTGTTTATTTACTTTTCCATTAAGGTGAAAAGTCACTTCATCAATGAGCATGATGCATTGTGCGAAAGTGTTATCATTGACAATAACATAGAAGCTCGTCAGAAGATGCCATTGGTTGAGTTTGTCGTCATGACGTAGAGCTTCATAACTAACAGACGTCTCAAAAAACGCCACATTGTTATTGTAGGTAGTTGTATATCCAGGCTGGCACAACCAGCTGGCCGGCCGGTGTGGCCGAACGGTTCTAGGCGCTTCAGTCTGGAACCGCGCGACCGCTACGGTCGCAGGTTCGAATCTTGCCTCGGGCATGAATGTGTGTGATGTCCTTAGGTTAGTTACGTTTAAGTAGTTCTAAGTTCTAGACGACTGATAACCTCAGAAGTTAAGTCCATAGCACTCAGAGCCATTTGAACCATTTGAACAACCAGCTGATTTTAAAGGACTGCATTGGAAAGCTGTTTGAATTCGTGAAACACTCCCGTCGAAAACAAGAGGGTGACCAGGGATTTAATTTACATTCACATTGCATTTCTACAACTTGTCGGTATTTTACTTATTTTATATTTTACTTTTTGTTTACTTTTATTTTTATTTTTGACTTATCAATTGTGACTGGTTTTATGCGGCTGATCACGAATTCCTCTCCTGTCCCAACCTCTTCACCTCGGTGTAGCACTTGCAACCTACGCTCTCAATTATTTGCTGGATGTATTAGAACTTTGTCTTCCTCAACAGTTTTTACCTTCTACTGCTTCCTCTAGTACCGTGAAAGACATACCATGATGTCTTAATAGAAGTTTTACCATCCTCCCCCCCTTCTTCTTGTCAGTGTTTTCCATATATTCGTTTCCTCTCCAGTTCTGCGGAGAACTCCCTTATTCCATCCCTTACCAGTCTACATAATTTTCAACATTCTTCTACAGCACCACATATCAAATGCTTCGATCCTCTTTTATTCCAGTTTTCCCACACTCCATGAATCACTACCACACAATGCTGTGCTCCAAACGAACATCCTCAGCAATTTCTTCCTCAAATTAAGAGCTATACTTGATACTAGCAGACTTCTTTTGGGCAAGAATACCCTCATGGCCAGTGCTAGTCAGCTTTCCATGCCCTCCTCGCTCCGTCCGTCATGCGTTATTTCGCTGCCTCGGTAGAAGAATTACTTACCTTCATCTACTTCGTGATCACTGATCATGACATTAAGTTTCTCGTTGTTCTCATTTCAGCTACTTCTCATTAGTTTCGTCTTTCTTCAATCCAGTCCACATTTTGCACTCATTACACTGTTCATTCCATTCATCAAATCATATAAATATTTTTCACTTTCGCTCGGGATCGCAATGTCTAGCGAATCGTATCATTCATATCCTTTCTCCTTGAATTTTAATATCGCTCTTGAACCTTTCTTTTGTTTCCGTCACTGCCTCTTCAACGTGTAGATTATACAGCAGGGGCGAAAGACTACATCCATGACTTACACACTTTTCAATTCGAGAACTACGTTCTTGGCCTTCCACTATTATTGTTCCGTCTTGGTCCTGCTATGTACTGTATATTACTCATTTTTTCCTATAGCGTAACCGCATTTTTCTCAGAATTTCGATCATCTTGCATCATTTTACATTGTCGAACGCTTTTTCCAGGTCGATGAATCCTATAAACGTCACCTGATTATTCTTTAGCCTTGCTTCCATTATTAACCGTAACGTCAGAACTGCCTCTCTGGTGCTTTACCTTTCCTAAAACGAAACTGATTGTCATTTATCACATCCTAAACTTTCTTTTCCATTCTCCTGTATATTATCCTTGTCCCCAACTTGTATGCATGAGCTATTAAGCTGACAGGGAGATAATTCTTGCACTTGCCAGCCTCTCGCAATTTTTAGAATTGCTTTGATGATGTTTCCTCGAAAATCAGATTGTACATAGCGTGACTCACTGATTCTGCACACCAATGTGAATAGTCATTTCGTTGACACTTTCCCCAATGATTTTAGAATTTCTGATGGAATGCTATCCACCTCTTCTGCCTTATTTGATTTTAATTCTTCCAAAGCTCTTTCGAATTCTGATTCTAATGTTGGATTCCCTCTCTCTTCTAAATCGAATTATGCTTGTTTTTCTATCACATCAGACAAATCTTACCCCTCATAGAGGCCTTCAACGTACTCTTTCGACCGATCAATTGTCTTTTCTGTATTTAACAATGTAATTTTCATTGCACTCTTAATGTTACGATACTTACGTTTAGTTTCAGCGAAAGTTGTTTTTAATTTTCTATATGCTGAGTTCATTCCACTGACAATCTTTTCTCTTTCGATTTCTTCACATTTTCATGCAGCCATTTCATCTTAGCTTCCTTGCACTTCTTATTCATTTCCTTTCTGTGTGACTTGTATTTGTGTATTCCCCAATTCTTCGAAACATTTATGTACGTCTTTCTTTCATCGATCAACTGAAGTATTTCTTCTTTACCATGGTTTCTTCGTTTAAGTATTTCTTCTGTTACCCATGGTTTCGTCGTTTGCAGTTTCCTTCTTTGTACCTCCGGTTTTCTTTGCCAACTTCTGTGATTGCCCTTTTTCGAGGTTTCCATTCCCCTTCAACTGAACTGCTTACTGAGCTTTTCCTTACCATAGTATCCATAGCCCCAGAGAACTTGAAGCTTATCTCTTCCTTCCACAGTTCATTCAAACCCACTTCTTTACGGGTTATTTCTTCCTTACTAGTCACTTGAACATCAAACTATTCTTCATCATTACTAAACTGTGATATGAGTCTGTATCTGCTTCTGGGTGCGCCTTACAATCCAGTATCTGATTTTGGATTGTCTGCCTGACCATGCTGTAATACGACTGAAACCTTCCAGTGTTTCCAGGGTTTTTCAAGTTTATCTCTTCATCTTGGCATTGTTGAACGAAGTATTCGCTATTACAAGTTGAAATTCAAACCACTCTGAGGACTGAAGACCACAACAACAACAACTTTATCTATCTCTTCATCTTCGGCTTACAACGAATACAAGTACCGTATAACTGGATTATCCTTGTTGTTGTTGCTTTGCCGTCGATTGTGATGAGAACTGTTGTATCACTGAGCTGTTCACAGTAACTCACCCTCTCCCCTACTTCCTATTCATAACGAATTCTTCTACCGTTATACCATTATCTACTGGTGTTGATATTACCCTGCACTTATCTGAGCAGAAATACTTGTCTTCTTTCCATTTCACTTCACTCATACCAACTATGGTATATCTAGACTGATACCTTTTCAGATTTTACAGCTTCCCCACCATGTTCAAGCTTCCGACACTCCACCCCCCAACTCGTAGAACGTTATCCTTTCCTTGACTATTCAATCCCTTTCTCCTGTCACCTTACCCTTGGCAGCCCCCTCCCAGAGATCCGAATCGGGAACTAGTCCGGAGTCTTTTTTCAATGGAGATATCATCGTCCTACTTTTTCTATTACAGGCCACATGTCCTGTGGATACACGGTATATGTCTTTAATGCAGTGATTTCCATTGTCTTCTGCACCCTCATGCGGTTGTACATTGCTGATTCTTCAACCCTTAGGGGTAGTTTCCCACCCCAAGGGAAAGAGAACACACTGAACCTTTTTTCGCTCCTCCGCCCTCTTTGACAAGGCCGTTGGTTGAATGAGGGGGACTCCTTATGTCAGACATTGAAAGGTGGCTACACTGAGCCACAGCGCCAAAGATCGCGCCAGAGAGTATTGTTCCGCCGCCTCCACTGGCAGTGATTATTGAGACGTAGCGGCAAGCAGTTCTGGCCGAGAAGTTGTGGTGGACACTGCTTGTCGTGAAGTCAGAGTGAGATGTGGTAGTGGAGAGTGTTGTTCCATGTTTTATGCAGTGGTTTGATGGGAGAGATAGCAGATGTTGTTCTAATGGAGATATTGTACGAGGGCAGTTCAATAACTAATGCAACACATTTTTTTCTGAAACAGGGGTTGTTTTATTCAGCATTGAAATACTCCAGATTATTCCCCAATCCTTTAGCTACACAACACTATTTTTCAACGTAATCTCAATTCAATGCTACGGCCTTATGCCACCTTGAAATGAGGGCATGTATGCCTGCACGGTACCAGTCCACTGGTTGCTGTCGGAGCCAACGTCGTACTGCATCAATAACTTCTTCATCATCCGCGTAGTGCCTCCTACGGATTGCGTCCTTCATTGGGCCAAACATATGGAAATCCGACGGTGCGAGATTGGGGCTGTAGGGTGCATGAGGAAGAACAGTCCACTGAAGTTTTGTGAGCTCCTCTCGGGTGCGAAGAATTGTGTGAGGTCTTGCGTTGTCATGAAGAAGGAGAAGTTCGTTCAGATTTTTGTGCCTACGAACACGCTGAAGTCGTTTCTTCAATTTCTGAAGAGTAGCACAATACACTTCAGAGTTGATCGTTTGACCATGGAGAAGGACATCGAACAGAATAACCCCTTCAGCGTCCCAGAAGACTGTAAGCATGACTTTACCGGCTGAGGGTATGGCTTTAAACTTTTTCTTGGTAGGGGAGTGGGTGTGGCGCCACTCCATTGATTGCCGTTTTGTTTCAGGTTCGAAGTGATGAACCCATGTTTCATCGCCTATAACAATCTTTGACAAGAAATTGTCACCCTCAGCCACATGACGAGCAAGCAATTCCGCACAGATGGTTCTCCTTTGCTCTTTATGGTGTTCGGTTAGACAACGAGGGACCCAGCGGGAACAAACCTTTGAATATCCCAACTGGTGAACAATTGTGACAGCACTACCAACAGAGATGTCAAGTTGAGCACTGAGTTGTTTGATGGTGATCCGTCAATCACCTCGATCGAGTGTGTTCGCACGCTCCGCCATTGCAGGAGTCACAGCTGTTCACGGCCGGCCCGCACGCGGGAGATCAGACAGTCTTGCTTGACCTTGCGGCGACGCCATTTTAACAGCTCCGTACAGCGCTGCCACCTGTCGGAAGTCAATGAAACTATACGAGACGAAGCGGGAATGTTTGAAAATATACCACAAGAAATTTCCGGTTCTTTCAACCAAAATTGGCCGAGAAAAAAAATGTGTTGCATTACTTATTGAACTGCCCTCGTAATGGTCAGAGTGCATTTCGTCAATATATATGGAGGTAATAAACTCTATTTTCTTTTATTCTTTTAGTGTCCTGAATAATGTGTCATGACAGGTTCAGTCAACAAAGCATCTGGCGTGTGTTCTTGTATTAGAGTGTAATTCTGATTTTCTTGCGCAATCATAGTATTTCTAATTTTCTTTTATCACGTCAGTATAATTGGTATTTAAAAATTCTTGTCTTGTTGAAGAAGAACCGTGCCAGATGTGCGTTGAGTCATACTACCACATACAGAACAGCTACACTTGTGCTATGTTGGCTTCGTAGATTTTATAGTTGCTGGGGACTTAATTAATTAATTGTGTTAACAGAAAATTTTCATTTCATTCCTTGTTGTCATTCTAAGCAGTCAGATTGCGTACTAAAACTAGTCAGGGCCAGCCGTTTACGAGACTTGCGTAATCGGACTTACAGCAACAAAAAAATATTTTCATTAATAATTAAGAAAGCCCCCATGCACGTGGCGACCGCTGCTTCGGATCGTCCCTTGGAATTCTTCTGATTGTAAAAATAGTAGACAGTAGTATTGTTGTAGTAATTTGTAGTTTAGTAATTGTAGTCTATATTGCATGTGTAGATTTAGTAATTGTCATTCTTCTAATGGTATTTTTTTTCTCAGAATTTGATTTGTTGTCGTGTATACGCGTTTGACAATTTAGTGCAATTTTTTCAATTGTTCGTTAATCGTGTTTGAAGGAAACATTCTGTGTGAATGGTATTGTTGGAGATAAAGTGTCATTGTGTGCAATTTTCATATAGTGACGAGTTTTGTATATTTTGTAAATGATTACGCGATCAATGAAAAAGGCAAAAATGATGAATAGTGAGAATGACGAAATTGTTAACATGGCGAACTCGCCAACACAGGAGAACAGTGTGATGGATAATGAAGTGGAAAACAATGTAATATGTCGGGAAGATAGTCCGGAACCATTTCAAAATTTTTCTCAATCAGAAAATTCACAGAATACGAGATTAACGATAGAAGATTCTGGAATAGTATCGAACACAGATAGCTTTACAGCTATGACGAAGGAAACTGGTTTTGCGGGAAATGTTAGGGGCGAAAAGAATTTCGAACAAGTTAATATGGAGCAGTTGATGGGTGCAATATTAAATTTGAGATCACAAATGGGAACAATTAAAACAGAGATGGGAACAATGGAAACACGATTTAGATCTGAATTAAAAACGCAGATGGAAACAATGGAAACACGGTTAGATTCACGAATAGGGACATGTTTCAAAAATATGAAAGATGAATTAAAGAAAGAAATCACAGAAGAAGTACAACCGATTTTGAATTCTCACAATAATAGATTAATTGCAGTAGAGATTAGACAAAGGGAACAGGATAGAGAACAGGAGGAAAGAGATCGTGTGATAGTACAGAAATTTTCAGAGTTAAATTTACAACGTGCACACGATAAGAAAGAAATATTTGAGAGAATCGAGGAATCCGTACCAAATGACAGAATAAATAACTTAACGCAACAGTGTGAACAGTTAACTACTAAAGGTGACCATACCGAAACGCGAGTCGCGACACTTACGGAAGACGTAAATAAACAGAAAGAACAAATAGGTGATTTATCGGAAAGAGTTGAGGAGATTTCAGACAAATTGACAAATCTTAGTCTGAATGGGGACAGAGATTCAGATGATTCAGCACCATTGCCATTTGTAGAAACCGAAGAATACCAGAACATAAATAAACATGTTGAAAATCAGGGAAAATTTAATGAACGCGTTAAAAGGGAAGTTGAGGCATTACGAAAGCAAGTCAAACAAATTGAAGGCGAAATCGTAGGAAAAGACAGCAGAAGAAATCTAGAATCACAGATAGCAGAGGGCTTTGAAGAAAATAATTTGTTTCATTTACGGGATGCAACAAGAGAGCACCAGGCGCGCGAACTTTACAATAATCGACATTCGGACTGGGACAGACGCGGTAGGTCTTTGTCGCCACGAGGCGAAAACTTTGACTATAAACACTTTTTGACTGTTCGGAAATTTAAGATCTTCAGCAATTCTAAGAATGACATACATCCATGTTCTTGGTTAGATCAATTTATGTACGCACTTCCACCAAATTGGCCACTAAGTCACAAACTGGAATTTATGTGTGGGTATTTAGAAAACGAACCGGCGACGCGGATGCGCGCACTCATTAGAGATTGTAATAATCTGAATGATTTTTATCATGCATTTCTATCGGCATATTGGTCCGAAAACACGCAAGACAGAGTCAAATACAGTCTTATTATGCAGCGTAATTTCAAACAGTCTGAGTTCTGCACGCCAGCGGAATATTTTGAAGACATGATTCGAAAGAATCAGTTCCTTTCCAACCCTTATAGCCCGACTGAATTAATTCGCATTTGTTTAACTAAGCTGCCACAATCCATAAGACAAATTGCTTTAGCTGGAAGATGTAGAGACGACATTGAGACTTTTAAGACTTTGTTGCAAGAACTTGAATATGACATCGACGGCGGGACTTCTTGTAACTTTTTCAGTAACAGTAATTACAATAGATTTTCAGAGAAAATGGATAGTGATCGGAACGGGCGTTATATGGGTAACTTTGAGAATGACAGACGTAACAGACAGGACAATAGATACCAGCCTTATGACAATAACAGACGTTCTAACAGAAATTACACAGACAATTATAATAACGGTAATTTGTACCGGAATGATCAATCATACGGAAACAGTAATCGGTATCATCAAGACAGAAATTATTCATACAGTAATAGAAATTCTTACTACAGAAATAATCAGGGTAGTAGATACAACAATAATTTCAGAAGTGACAGTCGAAATTATACAAGAAGTAGTTATGCAGACAGACAGGAAAATAGAAATTTTAATAACAGACACAACCAAGAATTTGCATCTAACAGACAGGAGGGACCTAATTGGCATCCTCCACGTGACAGAACTTCAGAGAGACAAGTGCAAATAGTAGAAATTGATCCGCGAAATGACGGGAATAATCAAAGACGTGACGCAAACAATCGACAATGACTTGCAGCTTCGGCTTCTGGCAGCAATATAGACGGTTCAGAAAGTAATGACACTACGACTTTACACTACGTACGCCTGGAAGACATGAGAGACATTTTGTTAGACGAAAAGGAAAATAATGTAGACGCATTTTTACATCCTGTTATTGAAGTATGTGTGGGTAAGAATAAGTTCACTGCAGTTTTAGATTCTAGGAGCCCTTTGAACGTCATCAGTGAATCAGTTTTTCGTATATGTGAAAGGACTATTGCCTGTCCTGTGTTACCTATTTCTAAAACTACAATTCGAGGAGCGATTTCTGGAAAAGGTGTAGAAGTTAAACAACAGACCAACCTAAATTTCAATTGTCAAGGATACGAATTTTCTGCTAATTTTATTATTGTTCCATTACTCAGTACACAAATTATATTGGGTATGGAGTTTCTTAACACACATAAGGCAATTTTGAACTTTAAAGAAGGAAGTGTGAATTTGACTGTTGCCGGAATGCCGAAATGTTTGAAATTTTTCGAGTGTTTAACAAGATCTAAGTCAGATACAAAATGTTTAAGGTTTCTTACTTCTCATGTTTTCGTTGAGCATTATGACGACAATGTGTTTATTCATGACAATGACAATAGATACAGAGACGCGATGGATGATGTAATTAATAGCGAAGAACTAATTAATGAAAAGGTTAAGAAAGCTGAAGTGCCAGATGACGTTGCAAGAGAAGAGCTGCACCAAATTTTGACTTCACATGCTACAGTGTTTAGTCATCACACGGGAACTATACAAGGCTTACAATATTTATTTAAAGTAAAAGAACACACACCATTTCGCGGGAAAACGTACGCTATTCCTTTGGCTTACAGAGACAAGGTTAAGAATGAACTTCAGTACATGTTAGATCAGGGCATTATTGAGCCTGCAGTCAGTCCTTATACTAGCCCATTACACGTTGTTCTTAAAAAGGATGGATCAATTCGTTTGGTTCTGGATTCCAGACAGATAAATAATATCATCATTCCTGAAACCGACCGTCCACAAAATTTAGATGAACTTCTTCAACATTTTCATGGAATTAAAGTTTTATCCACGATTGATATGCGCGCAAGTTTTTGGCAAATAGAACTCCACCCTGATTGTAGAAAATATACTGCCTTTTTAGCCTTTGGTAACTGTTACCAGTTTCGGAAATTACCGTTTGGACTTACTGTATCGTCAGCAGCATTCATTCGTAGTTTAAATGAAATTTTACCTGTTTATCTTCGTGACAATATTACTTCTTATGTTGACAACATTCTTATTGCTAAACATTCTTGGAGCGAGCACAACAAAATTTTGGATTCATTATTACGTATTTTTGCAAGAGTTGGCATTACGGTGAACTTAGAAAAATCTGAATTTGGTCGTTCTCAGGTGAAATTTCTCGGTCACATTATTTCTACAGAGGGTATTCTTCCTGATCCAGAAAAACTAGACGCTATTCGTAATTATGCTGTTCCTACCACAAAACGTGATGTTCGTAGTTTCCTTGGTGTCTGTAATTTTCTTAGACGCTTTGTTAGATTGGACAATTTGGCCACACCTCGTTTATGTGAACTATCTGGAAACCATGGACCTTGCCGTTGGTGGAGAGGCTTGCGTGCCTCAGCCATACAGATGGCCGTACCGTAGGTGCAACCACAACGGAGGGGTATCTGTTGAGAGGCCAGACAAACATGTGGTTCCTGAAGAGGGGCAGCAGCCTTTTCAGTAGTTGCAGGGGCAACAGTCTGGATGATTGACTGATCCGGCCTTGTAACATTAACCAAAACGGCCTTGCTGTGCTGGTACTGCGAACGGCTGAAAGCAAGGGGAAACTACGGCAATAATTTTTCCCGAGGACATGCAGCTCTACTGCATGATTAAATGATGATGGCGTCCTCTTGGGTAAAATATTCCGGAGGTAAAATAGTCCCCCATTAGGATCTCCGGGCGAGGACTACTCAGGAGGACGTCGTTATCAGGAAAAAGAAAACTGGCGTTCTACGGATCGGAGCGTGGAATGTCAGATCCCTTAATCGGGTAGGTAGGTTAGAAAATTTAAAAAGGGAAATGGATAGGTTAAAGTTAGATATAGTGGGAATTAGTGAAGTTCGGTGGCAGGATGAACAAGACTTTTGGTCAGGTAATTACAGGGTTATAAATACAAAATCAAATAGGGGTAATGCAGGAGTAGGTTTAATAATGAATAAAAAAGTAGGACTGCGGGTTAGCTACTACAAACAGCATAGTGAACGCATTATTGTGACCAAGATAGATACAAAGCCCATGCCTACTACAGTAGTACAAGTTTATATGCCAACTACCTCTGCAGATGATGAAGAAATAGATAAAATGTATGACAAGATAAAAGAAATTAATCAGGTAGTGAAGGGAGACGAAAATTTAATAGTCATGGGTGACTATAATTCGTCAGTAGGAAAAGGGAGAGAAGGAAACGTAGTAGGTGAATATGGATTGGGGGGAAGGAATGAAAGAGGAAGCCGCCTTGTAGAATTTTGCACAGAGCATAACTTAATCATAGCCAACACTTGGTTCAAGAATCATAAAAGAAGGCTGTATACCTGGAAGAATCCTGGAGATACTAAAAGGTATCAGATAGATTATATAATGGTAAGACAGAGATTTAGGAACCAGGTTTTAAATTGTACGACATTTCCACGGGCAGATGTGGATTCTGACCACAATCTATTGGTTATGAACTGCAGATTGAAACTGAAGAAACTGCACAAAGGTGGGAATTTAAGGAGATGGGACCTGGATAAACTGAAAGAACCAGAGGTTGTAGAGAGTTTCAGGGAGAGCATAAGAGAGCAATTGACAGGAATGGGGGAAAGAAATACAGTAGAAGAAGAATGGGTAGCTTCGAGGAATGAAACAGTGAAGGCAGCAGAGGATCAAGTAGGTAAAAAGACGAGGGCTAATAGAAATCCTTGGGTAACAGAAGAAATATTGAATTTAATTGATGAAAGGAGAAAATATAAAAATGCAGTAAATGAAGCAGGCAAAAAGGAATACAAACGTCTCAAAAATGAGATCGACAGGAAGTGCAAAATGGCTAAGCAGGGATGGCTAGAGGACAAATGTAAGGATGTAGAGGCTTGTCTCACTAGGGGTAAGATAGATACTGCCTACAGGAAAATTAAAGAGACCTTTGGAGAGAAGAGAACCACTTGTATGAATATCAAGAGCTCAGATGGCAACCCAGTTCTAAGCAAAGAAGGGAAGGCAGAAAGGTGGAAGGAGTATATAGAGGGTTTATACAAGGGCGATGTACTTGAGGACAATATTATGGAAATGGAAGAGGATGTAGATGAAGACGAAATGGGAGATAAGATACTTCGTGAAGAGTTTGACAGAGCACTGAAAGACCTGAGTCGAAACAAGGCCCCAGGAGTAGACAACATTCCATTTGAACTACTGATGGCCTCGGGAGAGCCAGTCATGACAAAACTCTACCATCTGTTGAGCACGATGTATGAGACAGGCGAAATACCCTCAGACTTCAAGAAGAATATAATAATTCCAATCCCAAAGAAAGCAGGTGTTGACAGATGTGAAAATTACCGAACTATCAGTTTAATAAGTCACAGCTGCAAAATACTAACGCGAATTCTTTACAGACGAATGAAAAAACTGGTAGAAGCCGACCTCGGGGAAGATCAGTTTGGATTACGTAGAAATGTTGGAAACGTGAGGCAATACTGACCTTACGGCTTATCTTAGAAGAAAGATTAAGAAAAGGCAAACCTACGTTTCTAGCATTTATAGACTTAGAGAAAGCTTTTGACAATGTTGACTGGAATACTCTCTTTCAAATTCTGAAGGTGGCAGGGGTAAAATACAGGGAGCGAAAGGCTATTTACAGTTTGTACAGAAACCAGATGGCAGTTATAAGAGTCGAGGGACATGAAAGGGAAGCAGTGGTTGGGAAAGGAGTAAGACAGGGTTGTAGCCTCTCCCCGATGTTATTCAATCTGTATATTGAGCAAGCAGTAAAGGAAACAAAAGAAAAATTCAGAGTAGGTATTAAAATTCATGGAGAAGAAGTAAAAACTTGGAGTTTCGCCGATGACATTGTAATTCTGTCAGAGACAGCAGAGGACTTGGAAGAGCAGTTGAACGGAATGGACAGTGCCTTGCAAGGAGCATATAAGATGAACATCAACAAAAGCAAAACAAGGATAAAGGAATGTAGTCAAATTAAGTCGGGTGATGCTGAGGGAATTAGATTAGGAAATGAGACACTTAAAGTAGTAAAGGAGTTTTGCTATTTAGGGAGTAAAATTACCGATGATGGTCGAAGTAGAGAGGATATAAAATGTAGAATGGCAATGGCAAGGAAAGCGTTTCTCAAGAAGAGGAATTTGTTAACATCGAGTATAGATTTAAGTGTCAGGAAGTCGTTTCTGAAAATATTTGTATGGAGTGTAGCCATGTATGGAAGTGAAACATGGACGATAACTAGTTTGGACAAGAAGAGAATAGAAGCTTTCGAAATGTGGTGCTACAGAAGAATGCTGAAGATAAGGTGGGTAGATCACGTAACTAATGAGGAGGTATTGAATAGGATTGGGGAGAAGAGAAGTTTGTGGCACAACTTGACTAGAAGAAGGGATCGGTTGGTAGGACATGTTTTGAGGCATCAAGGGATCACAAATTTAGCATTGGAGGGCAGTGTGGAGGGTAAAAATCGTAGAGGGAGACCAAGAGATGAATACACTAAGCAGATTCAGAAGGATGTAGGTTGCAGTAGATACTGGGAGATGAAGAAGCTTGCACAGGATAGAGTAGCATGGAGAGCTGCATCAAACCAGTCTCAGGACTGAAGACCACAACAACAACAACATCTGGAAAGAAATCTAATTGGTGTTGGGATGAGGAAGCTCAGTCAGAATTCGAACAACTTCGTGATGCTTTAGTTGCTGCTCCACTTCTTTCACACCCGGATTTATCTAAAGATTTTTGTTTGGCGACGGACTCATCATACAAAGGCCTAGGTGCACATTTATTTCAAGAGATAGAAGAAAACGGCGTTGTAGTACAAAAGACTATTGCATTTGGAAGTCGTGTTCTCTCTAAATCAGAAAAGAATTATTCGATTACGGAACTTGAAGCTTTGGCTGTTGTTTGGGCTTTTACAAAATTTCGCACATTTTTGTTCGGCAGACATACTAAGGTTTATACCGATCATCGAGCTCTGGAGTTTCTTATGTCGACAAAATTAACTCATGGCAGATTGTCACCATGGGCGTTGTACCTACAGGAATTTAATTTTAGTATTGTTTACATACAGGGTTCTTCAAATATTGTTGCTGATGCTTTATCAGGTGCACCTATGGGTTTGAAACAAAGTGCTGAAGAGGACTGCAAGGAAAACAATTATTGTGTGATGTATATTCAAGGTGTTGCGTTTGAGAACTTTATTTCGTCTTTGCTCCAGGACATCGCTAAGGAGCAAAATAAGGATCCAATCTCGAAGGACATTAAGGAGAAGTGGAGGAGAAAGGAAAGCGTAGCGATTAGACAGCATTATTTAGTTCGCAATGACATTCTTTTTAAACGAAAATCGGTCGACAACTCTGTTTGGTTAGTTTGTATTCCTGATGAGTGGGTTAATAAGCTGATTTGGTATATGCATTTCAGTTATGCACTCTTTGGTCCCAGAAAATGCTTTCATAAATTACGAGAAAATTGCTACTTCAATAATATGGAAAAACGTATTCGATTTGTTCTTGCCAAATGCAAATTATGTCAAAAGGCTAAGCCGCCAACAATTTCTCACAGAGCACCGTTGTTTCCTATCATTCCAGCGAAATTAAAGGACATGGCTGCAGTTGATTTGTTCGGTCCAGTGGTTCGATCTACTAATGGTTTTGCGTACATTTTCGTAGCAGTGGAGTTGACATCAAAATATGTGTGTTTTACACCGTTATGCAAAGCAACAGCTCGTTCAGTATCTAACGCTTTCATCAAACATTTTCTTAAAGAAGTGGGTCATGTTGATAAGGTTATATCAGATAATGGATCACAGTTTCGTTCTAAAATTTGGCTTCGTACTCTACAGCGTCGTAAAATTAAACCAATTTTCATTTCACTTTTTCACCCCCAATCTCACGCTTCAGAGAGATGGATGAAGGAAATCAATAAATTGTGTCGTCTTTATTGTCATCAGAATCACAGAACGTGGGGTCAGTATCTTCATACTTTTCAAAACATTCTGAATGAACTCCCTAATGATTCAACTTCTTTACCGCCTTTATTGATATTAAAAAATAAAGCACCGACAAATCGCGTTTCTGAAATTGTTCCTTTTCCGCGTTTACGGAAACTGCCGCATTCTGAAGTTGTGAACCTGGCTTTGCAAAATATTGCATCTGTGGCTGCTAGAAGAGAGAAATCAGCTAAGCGTCCTGGTCGTTTAAAAATCTTGTCAGTTGGTCAGAAGGTGTTAATTAAGTCTCATCGTTTGTCTCACAAAGGAAAAGGCTTGTGTCGCAAATTTTTTCTGCTTTATAACGGCCCATATAGAATTCGCAAAATTATTCATGATAACACTGTTGAAGTAGAAACTCTTAAATCACGACGCTCTAAGGGAATACATCATATATCAAACATTAAAATTTTTGTGGAATGACATACTTTCGAGAAACCAACAGTTTACGTAAACATGCAGAGAGTACAAGGATACCGCGCTGTGTTTTGGCGGCGGCACATACTCAAAGCAACAGTCAAGTCTGCGCGCCGCACAAGGCAGTCGTTGACCGCAAACAATCACTTCCTACGTCACGCGCCTACAGCTGATCGAGCGCTTAGTGCGAATGCACTGACAGCCGTAAACAAATACACAGTCTTTCTCCGAATAAAATCAGTATAAAGCTATAATGACTTGATGAATTATGTTATTAACATTCAGTATTTTTCAGGATACGGTTCTATAAGATATTTAAGAACTTCAGGTAAATTCTGTGTGTGTCCGACTTTAAGACGACTTGCTATCGAGAAATTTTCAGGAAGAATGTAATTTCCAAGAAGAAACTAATAAACTAAAAAAGGTAACTATTAATTGAGTTTATTTTTCAGGTAACATATTTCCACTTAGGTACGTACTTTAGACATAATTTGCTGCTCGCGATTACATGATTCATACTTTGTACTAATTTCATGTTCTGTGAATTTACTTGTGAAGTGACGTGCTTGCGTACGTTAACTGATTTTGACAATGATTATCAATAAACTGGGTTGTAACTTGTGTATATTATGCATCGCTTGACTGCACTGCTTTTTCACTGATATCATATTTTTTAATTATGTGCCTGCTGTGCTTATTTATTTAAATTATAATTGTCACCTGATTAATTGTGCTGATGTGGTTAGGTATGTAAGTTATACTTTGTGATTTATCTGCTTGCGCCTTCATGTTTACTTATTATAATTACATATGAACATTTATTTGCTTACACTAATACGATGCTAATGACCTGTTTATTACGTAAGATATGTTTGCTGCTATGCGTATGGATTGCATATTTATACATTTCTGTTTGTTGTCACAACTACTCTTTAATTTGGTATATAGAAATGCTGATATACTGTGAATGAACATAGAGTTTAGGTTACACTATGGTATTAGTTACACATTGTTCGCTTGGCAGAGCCTCGTTGTAAGAATTGTGCTGCATCCACTTGTTGACATTCTGTTCACTACTGGTATATCTACTCGCTACTGCTTGTTTTGCTTACGCTCAGTGCCTTATATTTTTAAGATGAGAAAATGAACTGCTATAATTCGACGAACGACCTTAGTACAAGAAACTTCATAGAAGTCACATGAGCTGAGGTTTTATGGAATCTGTATAAATTTGTGCTAATAGAAAGGAAGCTAACGACATGACATACCAACACAGTTATTACACTGCATTTTTCGTGAGCAACTGAAATAGGAAGTGACACTTGACACAAGAAATACTCCACATGTTTGCTTCCGTTTGCCATAATTCTTGAAGTGGTGTACACACTGTGAAATATTATGATCATTCACACTCCGTAATCGTACGTAATTACTGAGAGTTATTCGAACTAAGTCTGTTAGAGGTCATGTATGCATTTCTTTTGTTTATAATTCGTAATGAGTAGAAGACTTGGCTCAGATGGATTACACAGAGGTTGTGTGTTGACAGTGTGTCTTCGGATTGTATGGGATGAGGAGGTTTGCATTAGGATTTTATCTGTACTTGTTCGAGGAGACTGACTAGAGGAAAGAGTTGTTATGGAAGTGAAATGATACTGGCAATAAGGTTTGTATGTATCGACGTATTGAAGAGGTATTATTGAGGTATTGAGATTATACGAAGTTGATTGGAGTTTTGGTGTATAAGAGGTAAAATAAGTGAGGTGCATTTTTTTTTTTTTTTTGTTGGTCTATATGGAACAAGGAGGATGAAGATAGCAGACTAGAACACTAAAATGGAAGGAAGATTGTCTACACACACTTTGTTAAATCACTAAGCAGTATGTACTTTTTTTTGGAGAGAGGAAGTATTTGCATATCTTGGCACACTGACAGTTGTTCAGCAACGGTACATTTTGATTTGGCTTGGCAAACATTGGTCTTGACATGATGACTATGACGTTGACTTAACTATCATTGACTGTTATACATTGCTGCCACTACTACTTGATACACATGATGAACATGAAATTTTGACAGAAGTGCATTTACACAGTTAACACTATTCAATTACACAGTAGTACTTAATGTGGATGAAAGATGAGTGAGTGTGTTTTGTGTGTTTTCCTTTCCTAATCCTACCCACCTATCTCCTAAATATTACTTTATTTGTTTGTAGTGGCTTGCACTGACACCCATAAATATTATAGGTTTACTGATGTTTGTGTATTTGTAATAGTAATATGACAATTATCTGATATCATTTGTGTGTTTGTTATGATTTGTATGTTTAGTGTAAGAGCATTGTAAAAGCATTTGTATGTGCATTCAAACTATTGTTCATGCTTGAACTGTCTGATTAGTGATGGTGAATATTATGAACTGTTACCTGCACTTTTCAACATGATGTGTGACACTTAGAAATGTTTAATTTCTGCTGATGAACTGTGTGATCAGTGATAGAGAATATTATGGACTGTTACTTGTACTTTTTCTACATGATTGGTGCCACTAGGACATGTTTAATTTCTGCTGATGAACAGTGTGATCAGTGATAGTGAATATTATGGACTGCTTTCTGCACCTACTCCACAATGCTGGGTGCCACTGATGGACTGCTTCTACTGAAATGATGTCACCTGATGGTGTCTGCACCTACTCGACATTGCTGGGTGCCACTGATGGACTGCTTCTACTGAAATGATGTCACCTGATGGTGTCTGCACCTACTCGACATTGCTGGGTGCCACTGATGGACTGCTTCTACTGAAATGATGTCACCTGATGGTGTCTGCACCTGTTCCACAATGCTGGGTGCAACTGATGGAACTGATTCTACTGAGATGATGTCACCTGTTGCTGTCTGCACCTGCTCAACATTGCTGGGTGCCACTGATGGACTGCTTCTACTGAAATGATGTCACCTGTTGGAGTCTGCACCTATTCCACAATGCTGGGTGCCACTGATGGACTGCTTCTACTGAAATGATGTCACCTGATGGAGTCTGCACCTGTTCCACAATGCTGGGTGCCACTGATGAACTGCTTCTACTGAAATGATGTCACCTGATGGTGTCTGCACCTACTCAACATTGCTGGGTGCCACTGATGGATTGCTTCTACTGAAATGATGTCACTTGATGGAGTCTGCACCTACTCAACATTGCTGGGTGCCATTGATGGACTGCTTATACTGAAATGATGTCACCTGTTGGAGTCTGCACCTATTCCACAATGCTGGGTGCCACTAATGGAATGCTTCTACTGAAATGATGTCACCTGATGGTGTCTGCACCTGTTCCACAATGCTGGGTGCAACTGATGGAACTGATTCTACTGAGATGATGTCACCTGTTGCTGTCTGCACCTACTCAGCATTGCTGGGTGCTACTGCTGGAACTGTCAACCACTTGTTGTGAAAGCATTTTATGTGAATATTTGTATAAACTGATTTTTTGTGTATTACTGTTTGTGAAAAGTTATGAGACTCTAACCTGTACATATTCGCCATTGCTGACGCTATTGATTGAACTGTTTAACCACATAATACTTGTGTAGACTATTATGTAAAGTCACATGTATGAAAGAATTTGTATTGCTTAGTGTATTTTATATATTAGGCTATTGAAAGGTCAGTGCAAAGCCACAATTTTATCTAGTTATATGATATTTAGGTATTAATATTATCTTTTATTTTTGTCTGTATTTTTTTGACGAATTTGGTGGTATTTTCACCACCAATGCTGGCAAAAATACCATCAAATTCTAGCCCGTGGAGGAAGGGCATATGAAAGGTGGCTACACTGAGCCACAGCGCCAAAGATCGCGCCAGAGAGTATTGTTCCGCCGCCTCCACTGGCAGTGATTATTGAGACGTAGCGGCAAGCAGTTCTGGCCGAGAAGTTGTGGTGGACACTGCTTGTCGTGAAGTCAGAGTGAGATGTTGTAGTGGAGAGTGTTGTTCCATGTTTTATGCAGTGGTTTGATGGGAAAGATAGCAGATGTTGTTCTAATGGAGATATTGTAATGGTCAGACTGCATTTCGTCAGTATATATGGAGGAAATAAACTCTATTTTCTTTTATTCTTTTAGTGTCCTGAATAAAGTGTCATGACAGGTTCAGTCAACAAAGCATCTGGCGTGTGTTCTTGTATTAGAGTGTAATTCTGATTTTCTTGCGCAATCATAGTATTTCTAATTTTCTTTTATCACGTCAGTATAATTGGTATTTAAAAATTCTTGTCTTGTTGAAGAAGAACCGTGCCAGATGTGCGTTGAGTCATACTACCACATACAGAACAGCTACACTTGTGCTATGTTGGCTTCGTAGATTTTATAGTTGCTGGGGACTTAATTAATTAATTGTGTTAACAGAAAATTTTCATTTCATTCCTTGTTGTCATTCTAAGCAGTCAGATTGCGTACTAAAACTAGTCAGGGTCAGCCGTTTACGAGACTTGCGTAATCGGACTTACAGCAACAAAAAAATATTTTCATTAATAATTAAGAAAGCCCCCATGCAACATCTTCGGGCACAACTGCTCATGATTTCTTCCAAATTTAGACGGAGGCGGTTTCCGAAGCCGAGGCTGCAGATGTTGCTAATTAAAGATGCCACCCCTTACCTTTTTGTTCGTTATTGTTTGTGGCATTTGGTCGTGACGGACGTCACATTACTCGCGTTGAGATTTCTCGTTA
Source organism: Schistocerca cancellata (assembly GCF_023864275.1). Classification (NCBI taxonomy): domain Eukaryota; kingdom Metazoa; phylum Arthropoda; class Insecta; order Orthoptera; family Acrididae; genus Schistocerca; species Schistocerca cancellata. Next base: position 906,449,891 of record NC_064627.1, on the reverse strand, counting down.
ATTCCTTCACTCAATTATTTTCATTGCAGAAAGCAGCTAGCTCTCTGACCGGACCCGCACAGCTACCGTACTGGCAAACGGAAACTAAGAAATTTTCTGGCAGATTAAAACTGTGTGCCGAAATCGGGATCTTCGCCTTTCGCTTGCAAGTTATAAAATGACTTTTATCTTAATAATATGAATATTTATATATGTGTTTGAAGAGAGAGAGAGAGATTGATTTTTGATTGAGAATTTTACTTTATGTCTTAACTGGTACCTGAATTTTGGTGTCTCCCTCCCTAAATGATCAGCTTCTGCACGAGTTGGTGATGTATTATAGTTTAGAGAAAGTTATTACTCTTTAAGGTTTAAAATACGACTCTGTTGGTTACTTGGCCGTATTGCGGATAGCTTTCGTAGCTTTTCATACCTAAGGGACCACTGTTGTACGTAAATAAGATCAAACAGCAATTTGCTTTTCGTGAGAAAAGGAGATTGCTTGGCACACAGACTTCGTTCAAACCACACGTCCTGCTACATCAAAATTGTTCAGTGGAGTTCAGCACCCTACTATTATACAATAACTTAATCCAATTACTGTAATTAAGAAATTATGAGAGGTTGTTACGTATTGAATCAAAACTATAGAGAATGCATTTCCTTTCCTGTATTTTAGTGAACTTTGTACACTTCTGTCGATTGATAAACGGCGACGGCAGTGAAGTTCACCTCCTTTTCCAAAAACAAGATATTTCTATTCTTCACTTCCAGAAAATTTGTATACATAAATGTTTGACAGTTCTTACAGATGCTTTACCCGGTTTTATCACTGATATAGCAATTTTCATTAAATGTAACAATAAATTCTGAGTGACGGCCTAGCAACACGCCCTCTTTCCTCTTTTTTTTTTTAATAAATCAATTGTCTTTTTCTAGAGTCCACACTCAAAGATTCACAATTACTATCGTTGCGGAGATTGCGCGCTAAAGATTTTCTTGCTGCCCAGCTGCGCTTCTCTTGGTATTTACATACATTACTGAGCTTCTCAGAATAAAATTAGGCACAAATTAGTTTAGGAGAGGGCAGTGAGGCTCACATATCATTACAAAGTGCTCTACCGGTTGAGCTACCGAAGCACCCCCTTAGACCAGGCCCTCCTATCACAGCTGGGAATGTTCCATCCCTTCGGAGAATGAGTTCCGTACCGCAACCTGAAATGTCTTCGCACTGTAATCATGGAATTACATTTCGCAAACTCGCGAAAACAGAATGGTTTCTACTGCAGAGTAGCCATGTTGTAACATGTGACGGTAACCAAGAAAACAGACAACCGACATGTAGTGGCAATGAATATAAACTAGATAATTAATTCGTTCCTGCAATAACGACGCCGTGACACAGCGATCGATGGTTTGACAACATAATACTTTGTAGTATTTATATTGTTTTTGAAACGCTCCGAATTATTCCATTGTGAGTTTCCATTGTTTCATTTAATACATTTTGTTTGAAATTTTATATTTAGAGCTCGCAACTTCTGGTCAAGAATGTTTTTGCATCCTTAGTCCAATGTGGGTATTATCACCACTTATAGGGGAAACTAGTTGCAGTATCTATGGCCGCTCTTGCCGGCAGGTAACTATAACATTATTTTTTTATGATCTACAGTGGGAGATATTCTCCATTCCCAGAATGCAGAGCCTTTTTTTCCCTGTCGGAGAAGTGTCTCTATTCTAAAAAGGAGCCATCCTTGTACTACATACGTACTCTACTGTTTTACTAGCCACTTTGTGCAAGTGGTGCTTGCCTGATGTATGAAGCGGGGTCATCGTGCAATTTCCCGCCTCCTCCCCCCTCACGTTCCAAGATCGCAAAATATGAGCCTCTAGCTGGGGGACTCTACTCCAAACCTCCAAATTAGAGGTTTGTATCAGTTCAGTGATCAACACTGCCAAATGACAACTCAGCTTTCACTTCACCTGCGAGTCTAGCTTTCTCTATCATTTTAGGCAGCGGTCTGTAGCAAACAAGGTTTGAATCCACGGATCAGGCGTCATTCCCGCCTACAATTGTGTGGTCGGCTGCCCTCATTGTGCCCATCGGTCACCAGAAGAATCTTCTTCACATCTCCTTCGGAAAGCATGCCGAATAGTCACTGGCCTTCTTTCACAACCTCGCGATTTCTCAGTGAGGGTCTGCATCGCCCTTTACCCTAGAGCTTTCAGTGACTCGGTGCTTTCATTGAACTTTCAGAACGATCGATCCCAGCCGCAAAATACAAATAGGCTTGCACTGGCAATAATGTAGGAGATCTGTCGTCCGTTTTGTATCATCTGTCTCTTTCTGCAAATAGGTTAACGGCTACTCCATTATTCGCCTCTCATCCTTATATCAGCTAGAATGGTTACGCGTACAGGAAGGCGCCGCAACCTCTGGGATCCCTGCCGATGCTAGTGGCACCACACGTTCAACAGATTTCTCCACAGTTGCCTCAATACAACCACAACCCAATGTGGCATTGTGAAGTCTACCAGCCATGACCAGTGTAGCATCTGTTTCGAGTAACCAGTCCTCCATTCTTCTGTACACTCACCACTTTCTGTTTCTCAAACTCGCTTAAGCCTGCAGCATTATTTATTCTTTGGAAATTTTGAACATGGCGTTAAAACAACATTTTTGAAGAAAAGCATATTTATAGTAAAATCTGTAGACATTGAACTTTATTCTTTACCGACTATGGAATTTGCACCCATCAACATTGCAAGGCTAACTATTGAAGGAGATAAACACATGTAAAGTTCACAGGCAAAAAGAACAAAAAAATTCAGAATTGCAGTTATGTACATCAAAATGAATCAAAATGATAATCAGTATTTACAAAACAGTGCATCAGATGGATTAAAAATGGATACTACTCGTAAATGACAAATCAGCATACTAATTACAAAGATGTTCCATGGTGCTACGTAAAATACGCATAATTTCTTTAATGTCATAAATGACGCAAGAAAGTTAAAGTACATTACACAAAAGATTTATATAAAGACTACAGAGAGATACGAAGTAAGTGTCATCAAAGACACATGTAAACTAAGATCATCAAATAGTATAACATCAAAGATTAAAGTATATGAAGATCTACAGTATACTACATGCAATAGAAGATGCCAGAAAGTATTTGCAATCAATACAAATTTGTGGTAAGGGCTATGGGACCAAACTGCTGAGGTCATCGGTCCATAGGCTTACACACTAATAAAACTAACTTACGCAAAGGACAACACACACACCCATGCCTGAGAGAGGATTCGAAACTCCGATTGGGTGAGCCGCGCGAACCGTGACAATACACCCCAGACCGAACGGCTACCCTGTGCGGCAATTAATACAAGAGCAGCGAAATGTTGACAACATGTTGTGGTTACTATAAACAAAGGAATTACATTGGCTTTAGCACAAGGAGAACTAGCCTGAATGAAAATTTGTCGTAATAAATTGTGAATTGTGAAAGTGATGTCTAATAAGATTAATATATCTGCTTTAACAATAACCCTATTCATAAAGCATTTGTAAGTATCATTTACAATCAATGGATTTGTTATCTAATTTACACAGTGGCATATTTCGTAATTCAGATACAGTATCAAGTGCCACCCCTGTCACAGAGTGCAGGTAACAAACGTAACTGATAGTGACATTGAGTTGTAGCATCAGACCACTACTAAATAATATTTGCTATTGAACCAGTATGTAAAACAGTTATTAAATAAATTTGTTACTATTATTGATCAGCATATGAGCTCAGATACATGTATTGAATTCTAAACTTTAGGTTGTACACACACACACACACACACACACACACACACACACACACATATATATATATATATATATATATATATATATATATATATATATATATATATATATATATAAATTATTATAAGCTCAGGTAAACGAAGTAGACCTATACGTTGATACATTGGTCAAGAATGAAAGGAAATTTTATTCCACTTTCAAGTACAACGAAAATATATATTGGAATTAGACACATATTACTGGCCAATAATGAAGTATGACACATGATAGAAATTAAATCTGTATCTCTTACATTTCACCTAATCACACAAACAGAAACATATCAAGCAGCTGTATGCAATAACTACAACCACCAGTAAATAATAAACATAAATGCAGCAAGCCTAGGCGTGGCTTATGAACGTCATAAACCTCAGATCAGACATAGCATTAAACTAAATAACAGGTCACATACTTTATCTGTTTGCATCAAACATGCGCTACGATTGACATTGCATATGGAGTACAGTGGAATACTCATACACCAGAATAAGCAATTTAGACTTTTAACTGAAGTCAATACTTACGTGTACACCAAAGCATTCCATTACAGGTCACACAAATGTTAGCCACACTGGATAATAAGACCGAGCCTTATAGAAATTCAATAAATATGGTTTTTTACTTTGTCACATATGGACATGCCAGTAATATTGTAAGAGGATGAAATATGGTAATAAAAAGTCAAGTGTAAACAAACAGAATTGTGTATAAACCTAAGTATCATGAAACTTCCTGGCAGATTAAAAGTGTGTGCCCGACCGAAACTCGAACTCGGGACCTTTGCCTTTCATGGGCAAGTGCTCTACCATCTGAGCTACCGAAGCACGACTCACGCCCGGTCTCACAGCTTTACTTCTGCCAGTATCTCGTCTCCTACCTTCCAAACTTTACAGAAGTTCTCCTGCGAAGTAAAGCTGTGAGACCGGGCGTGAGTCGTGCTTCGGCAGCTCAGATGGTAGAGCACTTGCTCGCGAAATGCGGAGGTCCCGAGTTCGAGTCTCGGTCGGGCACACAGTTTTAATCTGCCAGGAAGTTTCATATCAGCGCACACTCCGCTGCAGAGTGAAAATCTCATTCTAAGTATCATGCTACAAATAACATACATCTTAGCTGTCAGCACAGTGATGTTTCACCGAGAAGGGATCACCGGTGGTAGAGTTCAAAATGGTTCAAATGGCTCTGAATACTATGGGACTTAACATCTGTGGTCATCAGTCCCCTAGAACTTAGAACTACTTAAACCTAACTAACCTAAGGACATCACACACATCCATGCCCGAGGCAGGATTCGAACCTGCGACCGTAGCAGTCGCGCGGTTCCGGACTGCGCGCCTAGAACCGCTAGACTACCGCGGCCGGCCGGTGGTAGAGTAGTATTCTAATGTATAGATGAAAATGAATAGAAAGTAAAGTAACACTTTAATAGAAATAAAGGATTAAGACAGAAACCAATTGCTTGGCTTTATTAGATGTTCGTACGTTACACGAAAACTATGTTACAACCATGGTTCTTGGACTTAAGTTATTATTAAATTCATTAGAAACGTGAGGAATAAATCAGCACCTTAAAATCTTGTCTCAGATTCTATCCTTCAATACAAACTAAAGCAATACAGATCTTTACTGGTATCAATGAGAAACGATGTATAACGGGCATGAAGACTATTTTGAATATATATATATATATATGTATATATATATATATATATATATATATATATATATATATATATATATATATCCTGAGGCCGTTGATGGACCAGCAACCGGTTGCCTCCCCAGGTGGCGGATAGTGGAATGCCTCTTAGATATACTCGAAGGTGGTACCGAGGAAATGAAATTCTCGGGGCGGACCAAAACTATCAGTAGTGTCGGTTCCCACAATGGGCTGCTACAAAAGGTGTCTTTATCACATGTTAGTTGCAGCCTCAACCAACCTCCTGATCTGGAAAATCAGGTTGTACTCAGCAACACGCCACAAATCCAACCACTGAACATCATGTTGAAACAACGAGGAAAATATCACTACCCCTAGCACCAGTCAATAGACTGGAACAGTCGTGAGCATCGGATTCTGGAGTCTCACGTACGTCATGAGAAGAATCGGAGCTTCTCAAACTCCCTCAAGACAAAACAGAAAGACTACATCGCAACACTCAACGTGAATACACTACTCAAGACGGCAAGATGAAACAGCTCACAGTTACTTTAGACAGGTTCAAGAACAAAATTTGCGCAGTACAGGAGACAAGATTCCCTGATGAAGACCATTTCAACACAGGCAACTACAGAATAGTACGAGGGAAAACCATCGGTACACAGGAAGAACCTCAGGCTTTATGGAACAGAACTCGCAGTACACAGGGCAATCACAGACGCAGTAATGGACTTCACATTGCCTAACGAACTCTCAGCACACTGACATTTAAGTTGGCAAACAGTGCATACACGATCATAAACGCACACGCACCAACAAAGGACCACAACAGGAAGAACCCAGTCGCCACTGAAGACTGTAATGGAGGAGAAACCAAGAAAAATACCTACACACCGAACTAAAATTGTTCTAAGAGACTTCAACGCAAAACTAGAAAAAGAACACATCACAAGAAGATACACACCAAGCCATGACACGAACTTAACGGGAGACATCTGATAGAATTCTGCGAGACCCATGACGCCAAAGTCATGTCAACGAACTTCAAGAAACTCATACAGAAATTAACCACATAGAAACCGCCAAATGGCAAGACAGAATTACAAATAGACCACGTTGTAATACAAAGAGAAGCACAGAGGGAAATCCAGAACATCAACACACGAAAGGGCTTCTTTGACTCGGATCACCACATACTACAGATAAAGTCGCGACTAATCCCTAAGAGGAAACAAGAGAACATCCTTTATCCTTGTGACTGTCGATGCATGTTCCGAAACTTGATTCATCTGCCCAATGATGTACGTACTTATGACTCAATTCTTAATCAGTTATCAGTATTAATGTGTCTTGTAATGCGTGTAACCGTTAAATATTCATTTAAATTCATAAATAATCCTTGGTGTTGGATATGAAGCGTGCATATTTCATTGTGTCAACTTCGACTTTGAATGGTAGATTCAAACTCATAATTTCTCGTTTCTCTGGTGTTAATAATCGATCCAAGGAGGATTAAGCAAATTCTCCATCTATGTCCGTATCCCGCAATGTACCTTACTGTGTGGTGCAGGGTGCTTTGTGTACCACTGTCAATGCTCCCTTATCCTGTTCTTGTACCGTGCGGTTCGCGGGAAGAACGATAGCTGTTTAGGCCCCGTCTGGGCTCGAATCTCTCTAATTTTATTTTCATGATCTTCTAGCGAGATATACGTTAGAGGAAACAACTCTTCCATTACAATCTCGGAAGTTGAACTGTAGACCATACTGTGATACAGATCGCCTCTCTGTAAGCGTCTAGCGCTAGAGTTGGCTGAACATCTCGCTCTCGCAACACAGACAGTGAAGAAAATTGGAACTCACTCCTACTACTAATTACTATGAAGTTCAAATGTATGTAATTACTTCTAGCCACATTCCATTACACAAAAATACCGCAAACAAAATCTTTTTTGCTTCCTTGTATATGACCATCTCGGTATTCAAACCACACCAGACCGGAGTTAAAACGTGAGTCTTCGAAGATTATCACACTCTTCTCCGTCAGAGGACTGGCTGCCAGAAACGGAGTGTGCTTCCTTATAGTGATGTTCAAACTTGTTGTTGGTAGGGTAACCATCGCTTGAAAATCTAACATCTATTAGCAGTGTGACTTCAACTAGACGGTTCGCAAATGCAAAGTCAAGAAATCAGCAATGTAGCAGGCTGCGATAAAAGAAGCGAATTTCGTTCTCGGAAGATAATGTCCTGACGAAGTAGAAAGTGATAATCTTCAAACGGTCCATTTTTAACTCCTATGGGAGGCTGTTTGAATGCCAAGAAGATTTTATACGAATATTCTATCAGTTACAGCTATCAGGAATTCACACGAGGCAGCAGGCTAAGCTGCAGAAACTATTTCCATGTGCCGTAGTTCCTGGGTTCCTCGAAATACTCTAAGTAGACCTCAACAGTGTACAGGCGATATTTTCATAGTTCATAATTAACACTCTCCTCCGAGACACAGTAATTTCATATATTTTCCTGAAGGCGCCAGTGAACAGTAGGATTTGGGAGTTACAGGTAATTCAAAAATGTCAGCGTATAGTATGCAACTGAGAATGATCCTCCACGGTGTATGGAAGCAGCCTACTCACGCCGTATAAAATTCACATCAGTCTTTCCATTGTGTGCCAGCCTAGTCCGCTGTAACTAGCTCTGACGTCATAGATGTTGCGTAATACTTTAAAAATCAAGTAAATAACCTGAAACGTTTCTAGCATGTCAGGAGTAATACTAAATCAATATGTGTTGAACATCAGTTCAATAACTTTAACCATTTTCGAAATTTGGACGTTTTTCTGTAAAAATCATTGGCGTAACAGAAAAGAGCTAGAGACTTAAAAATTTATATTTAGATTCCTTTTGCATAATAATTTAGTAGAAACAGTATTCTGGATCTCACAAATTAAAATTTTAGTTGAAATTCATGATTTTCTGGTTTTTGTCTTAAAAATTAAGGAAGCAAGATAGATTAAGTAGACTAATAAGTAAGGCTAGGATGTTTAAATTTAAGTAGAAGGGAGATCCACTATAATCATAAAGATGTGAGAAGTTTCAACTGAATAACTATAAAACTATAGCGATAGCGTATCTCCAAAGGGCAAGTTCAGAGCTCAACTACTGTGTGTAGTGTAATTAAATTAATTCTCTCGACCAAAATATTTGACTTAGCCACGTCAGTCTTTTATTATGATTACTTACCTGTGTGCGGAATGCACATTTAAATTGAGAGATTCATCGGCCATCAGCAAAGGAAGCGATGATTTATTCAATAACTTAAAGTGGTGCATTACTAGCCCAGCGGCTAGTCGGGATAGCGGAATAGATCAGGCGTTCCCTTAGCCGTCCACACCGCGGCTTTATATATAAGAACGCTGCGCGAGAGAAGAGGGCCCCAGTTCTCTCCAGACGCTGATTAGCGCACCATCTGTGCCGGGAGTCGCGTCGCTGTCGATATCATTGCTATAAACAGCCTCGGATGGCGTAATAAGTTACTCGGGATACGCGTAACCATGAAATCGTTTTCGAGTCAAGTGTTAATTCTGGGATGACTGTAATGATCTATTTTCAGTTTGCGTATGTCGTATTTTCACGTGCCGTCGCGAGACAGACATTCTACCATCATTTAGCGTGGCGTTTGATGCACATTATCATCAAAATTATGGCGAACATTCACTTAAACATTTAATTTGAACAGTTATAGTTGCATCAGCGCATTAGACTCTGAACTGCTCTGGTAGTTGGATTGTGTGGATTCTTTTTTTAGTCTGTGACTTTCAGAATATAGTGAACATTTTAGACAGATTCGTTTTTGATTATGAATACCAGACAATCTCCTAATTCGTCAGAGCTATAAGCTGTAGCTATTAGTGTATTTCTCAGATGAAGTGGGCACTAGGAATTCTAATTACAGGCTTCACGTTTTGCTAATCACTTTCTGGTTGCCAATATTGTAGTTAGAGAGCCAGTGTTGAGAACGGCAAACAACAGCATTAAATAAATAATAGGAACATTTATAATAACAATTATTCCACCCGCCGCCCCACGTATGTTGCTAATCGGCCGGGAAATGCATCTTTTCTACATTACATTCTACATTTTTATATATAACAATTACTCCACCTGCCGCCTCATATATGGTGCTAATCGGCCAGGAAAAACAAAACATTTTATATTAACAATAATTCCACCCGCCGTCTCTCAACGGGTACAATATTTCACACGCTACAGTCAGCATGAATCACGATTTCAGTATGTCATTAATCTCTTTCTCACGTCATGTGACGAAGTATCGTACCTCCACACCAGATTAGATTCCCCAAGACGGTATTTGTTCAAGAAGTCAATTCCAGTAGTTGCGCTGTAATACAAATTTGCTTCAATCCAGATATTTCTACTCAGCATACTTGCGTGTTCCGGCTTACAATGCTTTTTACAAGTGCGTTTGTGGGTATTGTGAATGTGAATCTTTTTTACGTCATATCTTTTAAAAACACAGTGTTTTTTGTTAATTACATTTCTGCTGACGTCTAAGTGGAATTGGCGATCATACGGCATTCAGGAGCCAACTGTGAGCTTTATATTGTGAAATATTGTTATTATAATCACGTAGCATGGGAACACTGTACAAATTTTACACAGATATGTGAAGGGCGAATTTTAATATTGTAGAAGGATTGGAGATACACATTCGTATGAGAAACGTCCCGAAAAATTTGCTCAGTGAACAAAGTGACCTGAAACACAAGCCATTCTTAGAAAATTGTATCGAAATTTTCGACCACGCAAAGGGACAAACGTGTGAAATTACAGATAATAAGCTCAAAAGATTTGACCACATTATACCTACGCAACCAACATAGCATCCAAGACTCTCAAAGAAAAAGAAATCTGTTGACATATAGCATCCAAGGATACCAGCTGTTAAACAATTATTTTGAAGAAAAATTTCGTATTATTACAGATACGTGATAATAAGTGTTTCACAATAGACATGCCACAGTTGGCTGCTGGATGTCACATGATTGTCAGTTCAGAATAGAAGTAAGTAGAAATGTAATCTGTAAAAAGACGGTCTTGATCATAAGTAGGATGTAAATGTTGTTGTTGTGGTCTTCAGTCCAGAGACTGGATTGATGCAGCTCTCCTTCCACCTTTCTGCTTTCCCTCCTTTGCTTACAACTGGGTTTCCATCTGAGCTCTTGATATTCATGCAAGTGGTTCTTTTATCTCCAAAGGTTCCTTTAATTTTCGTATATGGAGTATCTATCTTACCCCTAGTGAGATAAGCCTCTAGATCCTTACATTTATCCTCTAGCCATCCCTGCTCAGCCTTTTTGCACTTTCTGTCGATCTCATTTTTGAGACGTTTGTATTCCTTTTTACCTGCTTCATTTACTGCATATTTGTATTTTTTCCATTCATCCATCAAATTCATAGTCTCTTCTCCTTACCCAAGGATTTCTATTAGCTGTCATCTTTTTACCTACTTGATCATCTGCTTGCTTCACTATTTCATCTCTTCTACTGTATTTCTTTCCCGGATTCTTTTCAATCGTTGCCTAATGATCTCCCTGAAGCTCTCTACAACATCTGGTTCTTTCAGTTAACCCAGGTCCCATCTTCTTAAATTCCCACCTTTTTGCAGTTTCTTCAGTTTTAATCTACAGTTCATAACCAATAGATGGTGGTCAGAGTATATATCTGCCCCTGGAAATGTCTTACAATTTAGAACCTGGTTCCTGAATCTCTGTCTCACCATTATACACTCCTGGAAATTGAAATAAGAACACCGTGAATTCATTGTCCCAGGAAGGGGAAACTTTATTGACACATTCCTGGGGTCAGATACATCACATGATCACACTGACAGAACCACAGGCACATAGACACAGGCAACAGAGCATGCACAATGTCGGCACTAGTACAGTGTATATCCACCTTTCGCAGCAATGCAGGCTGCTATTCTCCCATGGAGACGATCGTAGAGATGCTGGATGTAGTCCTGTGGAACGGCTTGCCATGCCATTTCCACCTGGCGCCTCAGTTGGACCAGCGTTCGTGCTGGGCGTGCAGACCGCGTGAGACGACGCTTCATCCAGTCCCAAACATGCTCAATGGGGGACAGATCCGGAGATCTTGTTGGCCAGGGTAGTTGACTTACACCTTCTAGAGCACGTTGGGTGGCACGGGATACATGCGGACGTGCATTGTCCTGTTGGAACAGCAAGTTCCCTTGCCGGTCTAGGAATGGTAGAACGATGGGTTCGATGACGGTTTGGATGTACCGTGCACTATTCAGTGTCCCCTCGACGATCACCAGTGGTGTACGGCCAGTGTAGGAGATCGCTCCCCACACCATGATGCCGGGTGTTGGCCCTGTGTGCCTTGGTCGTATGCAGTCCTGATTGTGGCGCTCACCTGCACGGCGCCAAACACGCATACGACCATCATTGGCACCAAGGCAGAAGCGACTCTCATCGCTGAAGACGACACGTCTCCATTCGTCCCTCCATTCACGCCTGTCGCGACACCACTGGAGGCGGGCTGCACGATGTTGGGGCGTGAGCGGAAGATGGCCTAACGGTGTGCGGGACCGTAGCCCAGCTTCATGGAGACGGTTGCGAATGGTCCTCGCCGATACCCCAGGAGCAATAGTGTCCCTAATTTGCTGGGAAGTGGCGGTGCGGTCCCCTACGGCACTGCGTAGGATCCTACGGTCTTGGCGTGCATCCGTGCGTCGCTGCGGTCTGGTCCCAGGTCGACGGGCACGTGCACCTTCCGCCGACCACTGGCGACAACATCGATGTACTGTGGAGACCTCACGCCCCACGTGTTGAGCAATTCGGCGGTACGTCCACCCGGCCTCCCGCATGCCCACTATACGCCCTCGCTCAAAGTCCGTCAACTGCACATACGGTTCACGTCCACACTGTCGCGGCATGCTACCAGTGTTAAAGACTGCGATGGAGCTCCGTATGCCACGGCAAACTGGCTGACACTGACGGCGGCGGTGCACAAATGCTGCACAGCTAGCGCCATTCGACGGCCAACACCGCGGTTCCTGGTGTGTCCGCTGTGCCGTGCGTGTGATCATTGCTTGTACAGCCCTCTCGCAGTGTCCGGAGCAAGTATGGTGGGTCTGACACACCGGTGTCAATGTGTTCTTTTTTCCATTTCCAGGAGTGTATAATCTATCTGATACCTTCTAGTATCTCCAGGCTTCTTCATGTATACAAACTTCTATCATGATTCTTGAACCACTATGATTAAGTTATGCTCTATGAAAAATTCTACCGGGCGGCTTCCTCTTTCATTTCTTCCCCCCAATCCATATTCACCTACTACGTTTCCTTCCCTTCCTTTTCCTACTATCGAGTTCCAGTCACCCACTACTTCTTAAATATTCATCTCCCTTCACTATATGAATAGTTTCTTTCATCTCATCATACATTTCAGCAATCTCTTCGTCATCTGCAGAGCTAATTGGCATATAAACTTGTACTACTGTGGTAGGCGTGGGCGTCGTATCTATCGTGCCCACAATAATGCGATCACTATGCTGTTAGTAGTAGGTTACCTGCATTCCTATTTTCCTATTCATTATTAAACTTACTTCTGCATTACCCATATTTGATTTTGTGTTTATAACCCTGTATTCACTTGACCAGATGTCTTGTTCTTCCTGCCACCTAACTTCACTAATTCCCACTTTATCTAACTTTAACCTATCCATTTCCCTTTTAAAATTTTCTTACCTACCTGCGCGATTAAGGGATCTGACATTCGACGTTCCGATCCGTACAACGCTAGTTTTCTTTCTCCTGATAACAACGTCTACGAGAGTAGTCCCCACCCAGAGGTCTGAATGGGGGACTATTTTACCTTCGGAATATTTTACCCAAGAGCACGCCATCATCATTTAACCATCCAGTAAGGCTGCATTGCTTTCAGCCGTTCGCAGTACCAGCACAGTAAGGCCGTTTTGGCTAGTGTTACAAGGCCAGATCAATCAATCATCCAGACCGTTGCCCCTGCAACTACTGAAAAGGCTGCTGCCCCTCGTCAGGACTCACACGTTTGTCTGGCCTCTCAATAAATACCCCTCCGTTGTGGATGCACGTACGGTACGGCTATCGGTGTCGCTGAGGCACGCAGGCCTCCCCACCAACGGCAAGGTCCAAGATTCATGGGGAGGAGGGTGTAAATAAGATTCATTATTCACAACACCCATAGGCGCACTTGAAAATGGCTTTGTAAGCCGAAACAGGCAAGCACGTTCGCGCAAATATCTAGATCCAGGCAAAGAAATAGTACTCTGCAGCTACTAGAACTGACTTTTTGTAAAATGTCGTATCCGATGTAGATCGTGATGCAGACTCAGCTGCCAAAAAAGCTGCTGGCATTTATTCTGTTTGAAGATTACGTCGTTATCCGGTCCACTGCGATAACACCTACGTGTTCGTTACTGCTTATGCAGTCCGTGCTGATTAACGCGACGATTTAATTCGGCTCGCAGACTTGACAGCAGGCGTGTCACGTGCATCTGCCTCTCCGCCGCACGCCGGCCTCTGCGCCTGACGGGCTGCCGCGCAGCTCGTGACCGTGACGTGCGGTTGGAAGGCGGACCGGGCGGCGTGCGCGTGCTGCGCGCAGCCGCTGACAGGTGCCGGCCGCTGCGCCGGGCCTCCGCGCCACGCAGCGCCGCGCTGCCCCCAGATAGCATCTGCGCGGCCGGGCACGCCATATCGCGTGCACGCTCCTGCCGGGTGAAAAACCTCCGACAACTTGTTTTTCCCCCTTTCTGAAGTTCAGCGTTTAGCACACTGTCGACAGCTGCGGCGTCACGGGCACAATACTCTTTTTCTAAGTCCACTACGTACAGGAATTTCCCAGCGCGTTCTCCCGCATTCAGAGGCTCTTTCTGTGATCATAACCACCGCAGAAAAAAAAGAGAAAAACCGAGGAAAACCATGGCAGGTAGAGATCAGCAGTGATGCTGATATCCGCGGGGCTGTTTTCGCAGTAACAGTAACCTTTTGGGCTGAAGTTAAAAGACAGTGTCAGTGTTATGATTTTTGTTAGATGTGATAAAAAAAATAATACACTACCGGCCATTACAACTGCTACACCAAGAAGAAATACAGATGATAAACGGGTATTCATTGAACAAATATATTATACTAGAAATGACTTGTGATAACGATTTCACGCCATTTGGATGCATACATCCTGACAAATCAGTACCGAGAACAACCACCTCTGGCAGTAATAACGGCCTTGATACGCATAGGCATTGAGTCAGAGCTTCGATGGCGTGTACAGGTACAGCTGCCCATGCAGCTTCAACACGATACCACAATTCATCAAGAGTTGGAGTATTGTGCCAACCCAGTTGCTCGGCCACCACTGACCAGACGTTTTCAATTGGTGAGATATCTGGAGAATGTGCTGGCCAGGGCAGCAGTCGAATATTTTCTGTTTCCAGATAGGCCTGTATAGGACCTACAACATGCGGTCGTGCATTATCCTGCTGAAATGTAGGGTTTCACGGGGATCGAATGAAGGGTAGAGCCACGGGTCGTAACAGATCTGAAACGTAACGTCTACTGTTCAAAGTGCCGTCAATGCGAACAAGAGGTGACCGAGACGTGTAATCGATGGCACCCCCATACCATCACGCCGGGTGACAGGGCAGTATGGCGATGACGAATACACGCTTCCACTGTGCGTTCACCGCGATGTCGCCAAACACGGATGCGACCATCATGATGCTGTAAACATAATCTGTATTCATCCGAAAAGATGACGTTTTGCCATTCGTGCACCCAGGTTCGTCTTTGAGTACACCATTTCAGGCACTCCTGTCTGTGATGCAGCGTCAAGGGTAACCGCAGCCATGGTGTCCGAGCTGATAGTCCATGCTGGCGTAAACGTCGTCGAACTGTTCGTGCAGATGGTTGTTGTCTTGCAAACGTCCCGATCTGTTGACTTAAGTATCGAGACGTGGCTACACGATCCGTTACAGCCATGCGGATAAGATGCCTGTCATCTCGATTGCTAGTGATACGAGGCCGTTGCGATCCACCACGGCGTTCCGTATTACCCTCCTGAACCCACAGATTCCATATTCTGCTAACAGTCATTCATCTCGACCAACGCGAGTAGCAATGTCGCGATACGATAAACCGCAATCGTGATTAGCTGCAATCCGACCTTTATAAAAGTCGGAAACGTGATGGTACGCATTTCTCCTCCTTACACGAGGCATCACAACAACGTCTCAACAGGCAACGCCGGTCAACTGCTGTTTGTGTATGAGAAATCGGTTGGAAACTTCCCCATGTCAGTACGTTGTAGGTGTCGCCACCGGCGCCAAACTTGTGTGAATGCTCTGAAAAGCTAATCATTTGCATATCACAGCATCTTCTTCCTGTCGGTTAAATTTCACATCTGTAGCACGTCAGCTTCGTGGTGTAGCAATTTTAATGGCCATTAGTGTACTTATTGTTATATACAAACACAACACAAGCTCATCTAATGTTGATGTACTTTGAAATGGAATTCTGAAAACTTGTTCCAACTCAGTATGTAATGTTCATAGTAATACATATAACGCATCACTGGTGCAGACAATTTCTCCAAACAAGTTAAAATGCACATTAGTCAAGCTTCATCATATAGAAGTTGACAAACACTTAAATAGTTATCGCCCAGTATCCTTTTTGGCATTGTTTTCCAAAATATTCGAAAAGTAATGTATTCAAGGGTTGTCTCAAACGTAAACAGAAATAACTTATTTAGTTTCCCACAGTTTGGATTCCAGGAGCGTAGCTCAACTGAGAATATAATTTATATAATCACTCATCGAATAGTACAAGCCTTATATAATAAAATACCGTCAGCTGTGCTTTTCTGACCTCCCTGAGGCTTCTGACTGTGTAGATCATGCTCGTCTCTTAGGAAAAGTCAGGTTGCATGACCTGATGGCCTTACACACAGGTGTTCTGAATCGTATTTAACAAACAGAATGCAAAAATTTGTGCTCAGTGGTGCAAGGAATGTTGCAAGGCTAGAAAATTTTTGTGGCTGGGAGGAAAGAGCCGCAAAGTGATTTTCACAGTTTTCAGTTTTGGGTCTACTCCTATTCTTTCTGTATATGAATGACCTCCCATACAATACTCAACAAGCAGAACTGGCGTTTTCTGCAGACGATACCAAAGACTGCGATAACGTTTATCGCCTCTTGGCCGGGGATGGGCAGCAGACAGCTGCGCAGCCAGGCAATCAGCGCTCAGTCTGTTTCCATGTTCCGTACTGTGTTGAGCCCACGAGAAAGACAGACCGCGGTTTCGAGCGGCACGAACGTAGGCCTGAGCACGCTCGCTCAACTCAGCAGACAAATTGCGTTTCTACACTTGTTAACTTGTGACTAGGTGTGTACATACAAACGAGAATTGCATCATCTACTGGCATCCGCTGTTATGGAGTCTTTATGTTATTAGTCCTACAATCAACGGAAGTCCATAGACCTACTTATAATTTGTTGCAACTGTGCTGTGGTACAATAAAATTTTTATCATGCTAAAAGGATTATCGTTTGTGTAACTTCTTGTATGACATGAGGACTTAAGTAGAAGAAACTAAATGCTGTAAACAAGTCGTTACACCATTTATATCGAGCATTGATCTTAAATTCAGTTTTGTTCTAGTACTATTAATCAGTAATACTTCATAATAGCAGATTCCGGCACAAGATGGAATCCTCGTTCGTATGTACACGCCTAGCTGCGAGTTAACAGGTTCAGGAAGACACTTTGTCTGCTAAGCTGAGCGAGCGATTTCAGGCTTATCTTTGTGACGTACGCGCCGCGGTCTGTCTTCCTCGCAGGCCTCGGTACTGTGTAAACTTGTGTCATATTTTAGCATTCCATTGTGCTTTACACGTGCAAAACTACGATTGAATAATTTATGTGTTCTTCTGAGTTTACTCATAATGACTGAAACACCAGTAAGGCGCACAAATGTTTCACAAACAGGTATTCAAATGTGAGGCAGATTTAGGAGAGTTGGTCTGCGACGTTATCAAGGTGCAGGAGTGTAATGTACTTGCCGCCTATTGACTTTCAGCCGAGTTCACAATGCAGCATTCCCTGTGAGCTGCGCGGCCAGAGGCAATTAGTGCTGTCGCCAACTACAGTGATATAATAAATCCCATTGAAGGAAAATCAAAATTCTTTAGAAAGAATTATTAAGTGGGTCATAGAAAAAGGACTCTCCCTAAATTTTGAAGAAAAGAAAACAACGCTTTATTTAGTTCTACAACAGATATACATACCAACAACTAATGTAGCACATGATCAGGATCCAGTAAATAGAGTAGAAGTCTCCAAAATTTTGAGTATACGTACTGATGGAAACTTGAATTGGAAGAAGCATATTACTGAGCTCATACAATTAAGGTCTAGTTTTGTTCTTTGTATATTTGCTAATCTTGGAAACAAACGAATTTACCACCTGACAAAATTTGCATATTTCCATTCAACAATGTCTTACGGAATAATTTTCTTGAGTAACTGGCCATGTAAAAATACATTAGTTGACTGGACAAAGGTGAACAATAAGAATAATAAATGGCATGCACCTAGGACGTTATGTAGTACCTCTTCAACTAGTCACGTATTTTAGGCATGTCTTGATAGTACATATGTTTCCTACTGAAATTGGTCATAAATAATCCACCAGAATGACAGAAGAACAATGATATCCACAACTACAATACTAGAGAGTGTTATTAAAGCTGTCAGTAGCTCAGAAAGAACATGCAGCAACAAAAATTTTTGATCATTTGTCCAATAACATAAAATATCTGACACTAGCAAATGGCTCTGAGCACTATGGGACTTAACATCTGAGGTCATCAGTCCCCTAGAACTTAGAACTACTTAAGCCTAACTAACCTAAGGACATCACACACATCCATGCCCGAGGCAGGATTCGAACCTGCGACCGTAGCGGTCGCGCGGTTCCAGACTGAAGCGCTTAGAACCGCTCGGCGACACCGCACTAGCAAATCAAATTTTGAATCTAGCTCAGAATCATTTCATCTGGACAACTCCTTTTATTCCATGAACGAATTGCTATTTAGAAACAAGTAGCCAGTAAAAAAAGGAAAGAAAAAAATTACAGTTTTTAAATGTAGTTGCACTAGTAGGACAAAAGTTCTTCTTTTCATTAATTTTAGCACTGATTATGTAGACATAGTCTGTAAACTGACACTTTCCACATCAGTTCGACAAAATATTATATACAGATGACCTGGGTAATTTGTAACTGACTAACTAGACACTATTATTACCCATTCGAACGGAGATCGACTGCGCAGTGTCCTAGAGAACATGGATGCGTTGTTGACATTTGTAATGACTGGTTTTCGGTTGGTTTTACACGTACATCCTGCTTACACGGTATCGGCAGCTGCCTTACGTCTTAGACATTCCTGTTACGTAGTTACTGAAAGCTGACACAATGCTGTTGGCTGTTACAGGTCTCTCCTTCCACCAGAATATTCACCTCTGACTCCTGTGCTTGCATTACATTAAACATAAATAATGTTCGGTTTACAATAATTGTATCTATGAACGTTTTTTCTTAAATAAATTTAGAAGTACTACACAAATGCAACACACACTACATCGAGATGTAGCATGTTAACAGATTTACCATTGTGGTGAATTAACGTAATCTGATAAGCATTTTTCGCCGGCCGCGGTAGCCGTGCGGTTCTAGGCGCTCCAGTCGAGAGCCGCACTGTTGCTACGGTCGCAGGTTCGAATCCTGCCTCGGGCGTGGGTGTATGTGATGTCCTTAGGTTAGTTGGGTTTAAGTAGTTCTAAGTTCTAGGGGACTGATGACCACAGCAATTGAGTCCCATAGTGCTCAGAGCCATTTGAACCATTTTGATAAGCATTTTCCATTTTTTATTATGAATCCGTTAGGATGGTACGAAAACAAACGTGCGGTTTGTCGCACACCACGATTTCGTAACCTGTAAACTGAGGATGTGACGCTGGCACCTTAGTCCTATCGAAACTTGTAATCCAGTTTACCTACGCGCGATCAAGCCAGTAAGAAATTCATACCTTAAGCTTTCTTTAGATTGAAATCATTGATCGCTCTCCAGCCGACAATGTAAGGTACTTACAATTTTGACGTGTCTCCCACGAGACTGAATGCCGCCTCGTGGTGTTGAGGGCGCGTAGCAACGTAAAGAGAGTATGCAAGTGAAGCAGAGACGAATGGGTAATCATTCCAAAGACCACGCAGGCCGCAAATGGTAGAATCCAGTCACGTATGTGATTTAGCCCTTTGTTTCCTGACATAAGAAAAAATTTACTTTTTAACATTTTCTTTGCAGAATTTATGCTATTGCGGCCTCAAATGACGGTAGGAGTTTTTGTAAAATTTTATTTTATTTTTTGCAATTTTTTTCACTTCTGGTACTCAGAAGTACCGTCAGACTCCATGGACAGAATCACAACGTGCTTAGAAAAATGCTCCAATTTTTATAACTTGTACTTTGCTCCACATAAATATTAAATATTTGTACATTAGAAAATTAATTAACAAAAATATGATATTTCTGATTTTTTTTTAAATTTCGCATAAATTTACCTTCTAGAGCACCTTCACAATACATAGTAACTTAGCTATACATTATTTTTTATACATATCACATATTTAGTGATACCTCATGAAATTGTAGGAAACAGTTCTTTTTCTCATTGCAGCACAAATACACTTTACATATACTACATTGTGAATGTGGCCTTGACAGAATTTTATTTTTCACACACATTTCGCATCGTCTTCTTTTACAACTGAACACTACAAAATGGTTTCTCGGTTGCCAAGACGTACATCCTTAGGAACGAGAAAAGTTATCTTTTCTTCTCTTTGGGGAGTTATTTCATCTTTACCAGAGTTTCTCTTTTTGAGATTTGGCACTTGCTGTTCATTCATTAGCCCTAGTGCCGCATCACGCCTGAATTCCAGCAGAGGCAGTGCCACATGTAGGTCACTAAAAATGACGTAAGCATTGACAAAAGCAATTTCTATTGCTCTCCAGAAGAGACGGTGCCACCATTTCTTTGATCGCCTGTCAAGACCATAAATTGAACGTAATCTGTCTGCATAATCCACACCACCCATGTTGTTATTGTAATCAACAACTGGACATGGTATAGTCACACCAGTTCCATCTTTCTGCTTTTTCTTGACACTACGCTCTGTTCAGTGCCATGGACGTTTGACGCAAAATACACTACTTTACTGTCCCTCCATTGAAATACTGTTAGGTCTAAAGATGACACTCTGTGATTTGATTCCCCACACTTTACATATTTTTCTTTAGGTAAATTCGCTGGAAAACCTTTCCTGTTTGTTCTAATTGTTCCACAGGCAAATGTATTTACGGATTTTAATTTCTCCAAAAGTGGAATAGAAGTAAAAAAATTGTCAAAGTACAATTTTCTGTACTGACCCCAATACGGTTTAGACAATTTCAGTACTACTCTCTCCCCTAAACCGTACCCTTCAAAGTCCTTCTCCAGTGTCTCATTTCTACCTTGATACACTTGAAAATTGAGTGCGTATCCTTTTTGATCACAAATTGCCCATAGTTGATAGCCTCTTTTGATTGGTTTTAATGGATTATATTGCTTTATGCTACTTCTTCCCTTGAAGACAATCATTGATTCATCAATACTGAGATCTCTAGTGCCCCTGTATATGGACATAAATTGCTTATTCAAAGCAGTCAGAAGCGGGCGTATTTTATACAATTTATCAGTGTTTCTTTCTGGAATTTTTGTGTTATCATTAAGATGTAAATTACTTAAAATAAAATCAAACCTGTCCCTACTCATGCATCGCCTTACAATAGAAATACCAAGGTCATCACATGCAGACCAGTACTGTTACTACGACGGCAGCTTGTGGTAACCCACAAATAAATAAATGCCCAAAAAAGCAAACAGCTCATATTCCTTCAGATATAAAATTTTTCCCTTCTGTGTTGCGAAAAGATTGCTCTGAAAAATTATGTCTTCTACGATTGACTTCAGAATGAAAATAAAAACATCAGTAGCTGTGTGGCAATCCTAAAATAATTTTTCCATAGGCCCTGCGAAACGAATACATGAATGGAAATAGTACTGCAGTTGTCACAGACGGGACAGGATTCTAGAGTAATTAGTGAAATGAAAAAGAAGAAACTGAGTAATGGTGAAAAAGTATTTATGATAATCTAAGTGTAAGAAGATACCTGCACTATATCTGTATTCACAGTTCCTTGTTTCAATGTGTTTGTCTCTCCACATTCTGTTTGTCCGATATTCACATTGAGGTGAAGGTGTAAACGGCAAAGAATTCTCTGAGGTATCTTTATCCGAACAAGTGGAGTTTGTTTCGCAATCTGCCCCTTGCAAATTGCACGAAAAAGCTTTGTCAAAATTATTAACATTTTCGTCATCATCTTCGATGTCAGTATCCTCTGCAAAATCAGAGAAAATGTCCTCATACAAAATTGTTTCAATCTCTGCATCACTAAAAGGTCGAAAGTAGCCACCAGTCTTACGATTTTCGTCCATCTGTGTGAGAAAAAGTGGACAGAACAATTAGTGAGAGGTAACGTATTGTTGCTACAAGTGTTCGCACAATCTGACAGTGCTAATAAGTCCACTTTGTATTTTCCACTTCATCTCATTCACTTGTAACGTAATGCTTCAAACTATTACAAAAAAACAAAGAAGGTAAGTACTTACAATGGAAAACTGAGTGGAAGTTTCAATAAATTGCGCACAAATTCACGCAACACTATGGAAACAAGCACATACAATCTTCTGTTTCCACAGCAGCGCGCGAAAAACAATTTCAAGCTCTGACCGCCAGAGAGGTCTATGTATTGCACAACAACATCTATGAAACAGTAGAGCAGAGTTACTGTTACGTACCGACAGGCTCTCAGATCACGAGAAAATAATGAGAGTCAAATCTTACTGGTACTTTTAAGTACCGTCAGGCAACAAAGGGTTAGACTAGGTGGAAATGGTTACGGCCCGACGCTTGGAAATAAGTGTCTCGGGAACGGCGAAGCTCATCCACTTTTCGCATTGGTACTGTCTCCAGTATGTTAGGAAAGTGGTTGAGGGACGTTGAAACCACGAATAGGGGGCAAGGCGTTGGTTGGTCTCATCGGAGAACAAGGACGACGGAAGCTTGTCCGCCCTGAAAATTAGGAGAATCAGCGATCTGTGGCATTTCTGACGACACAGTATAACGCTAGTTAAGGCACAAGTGTGTCGGAGCATACCTTTTAGCACACATCGTCCTACAAATGTCTCCGTAGCAGACAACTCATACATGTTCCCAAGCTGGCCGAACGAAATCGGTAATTACGATTGCAGCAGGTACGGTATCAAAGAGACTGGGCCGTGGTTCAATGGAAATCTGTCGCCTAGTCGGATTAATCAAGTTTCTCGTTACACGTATCTATGGCTCTCCCCGGACGCAACGACATCGAAGTGAACGGCTGTTAGAAACACGCTCGACGCTACGGACGCAGGATGGTTTTCATTTTTTTATTTTTATTTACACGTCATATTCCGTAGGACCAAATTGAGGAGAAAATCTCCAAGGTCATGGAACGTGTCAGTACATGAAATTACAACAAAAAAGCAGTAGCAGATAAAAATAAATGATTATGAACCCGAAAAATGACAAGCCATAAGTTTAAGCAAACGCAATCAACAATACAAAATGAATCAGCTTAACTTATCAAGGAACTCCTCGACAGAACAGGAATGACTCATGAGGAAAATCTGCAGTTTCGATTTGAAAGCGCCTGGATTACGGCTATGGTTTTGAATTCGTGCATAACTTACTGAAAATGAATGCAGCAGAATATTGCACACCTTCCTGCCCAAGAGTTAAGAAAGTCCGTTCCAAATACAGTTTTGAGTGCCGAATATTAACTGA
This sequence comes from Schistocerca cancellata, assembly GCF_023864275.1. NCBI lineage: Eukaryota > Metazoa > Arthropoda > Insecta > Orthoptera > Acrididae > Schistocerca > Schistocerca cancellata. The sequence continues at coordinate 906,426,312 of NC_064627.1, read as the reverse complement.
ATGGCAGCTGCTTATTGTTGGGAATAAGCTATTATTGTTAATAACAAATGACAGTAAGCAATAGATATATTGAGAAGCCAATGTCAAAATACCTAGGCTCGTGAACAGTTGTCGACAACAGGTTTTTAAACTTACACCACTTACTGCCCGAATCACCCGTTTCTGAGCCAAAAATATCCTTTTAGAATTGGAGGAGTTACCCCAAAATGTAGTACCATACCACATAAGCGAATGAAAATTAGAAAAGTAGACCACTTTTCGTGTCGAATGATCACTCACTTCAGACACCGTTCGAATAGTAAAAATGGCAGCATTAAGTCTTTAGTCTTTGAACAAGTTCCAGAACATGGGCTTTCCACGACAGTTCACAATCTACCTGAACACCTAGAAATATGAACTGTTCAGTCTCGCTAATCACATGCCCCTTCTGTGAAATTAAAACGTCAGGTTTTGTTGAATTGTGTGTTAGAAACTATAAAAACTGAGTCTTAGTGTGATTTAGAAATAGTTTATTTTCTACAAGCCATGAACTTAGGTCATGAAATGCACTACTTGAAACCGAGCCAATAGTGCACACAACGTCCTTTACTACCATCCCTGTGTCGTCAGGAAACAGAAATATTTTAGAGCTATTCATAATACTAGATGGCATATCATTTATATAAATAAGGAACAGGAGTGGCCCCAACACTGATCCCTGGGGCACCCCCCATTTGACCATGCTCACTCAGACCCCACATCACAGTCATTCTCAACATTGTGATTAATGGCCTTTTGCTGTCTGTTACTAAAGTAAGAGGTGAACCAATTGCAAGCCAATCCCGAATTTCGTAATGGTCCAACTTCTGGAGCTATGTTTTGTGATCAACACAATCAAACTCCTCAGTTAAATAAAAAAAATTAATATGCCAAGCGTTCCAAACCTTTTGTTTAACTCATCCAGTACTTCACAGAGAAAAGAGAATATAGCATTTTCAGTTGTTAAACGACTTCTAAATTCGAATTGTACATTTGATAGCAAATCGTGTGATATAAAATGATCAATTATCCTTACACACAAAGCCTTTTCAGTAACTTTAGCAAACACTGATAGCATAGAAATAGGTCTGAAACTATCTAAATTATCCCTTTCTTCCTTTTTATGAAGCGGCTTTACTACTGAGTACTTTAATCGTTTAGGGAACTGACCATTCCTGAAAGAAAAATTACAAAAATGGCTAAATACAGGGTTAACACGTGCAGCACAGTGTTTTAATATTCTGATGGGTTCAATGTTATGAGGGACATGAAAATTAGATGCCAAGGTGCCTATGGTGGTACGACTAAAGGCAGCACAACAGCTTTATTGTGGACTTGGTTCAAAATGGTTCAAATGGCTCTGAGCACTATGGGACTCAACTGCTGTGGTCATAAGTCCCCTAGAACTTAGAACTACTTAAACCTAACTAACCTAAGGACATCACACACATCCATGCCCGAGGCAGGATTCGAACCTGCGACCTTAGTGGTCGTGCGGTTCCAGACTGTAGCGCCTTTAACCGCTCGGCCACTCCGGCCGGCTATTGTGGACTAAGTGCATCCATTCACGTCTGATGTCTTCCCTGTGGCTTCTTCCAGCATGATGACTGTCCGAGTCACAATCCCACAATCATGATATGGTGCTATGAGGAATATGATATTGAACTCACATTGATGTCTTGGCTGCCATATTCGCCAATCTGAAAGTGGTGGAACACATCTCCAAAGCTATTGGGTGTCAGATAATCACAAGCCTGTATTTTACGGCAGTTTACATGACCTGTGCATAGACGTCTGTTGCCGAAGATCGGTGTGAACCTCTCAAGGATTTGCTATTACCACGTAGAATACTTGCTGTATCGCGTTTGAAAGGTGAACCTAAGAGCTGTTATGCAGTATTTTCGCTCATCAGTGTATGTGACTCATTGAAACTGAAACTGCTTGCCGATCAGACAACTTCTAAACTGACGTACCAATGGTGTTGAAATGTTTTGCCGAAAACTTTAGGAAATACTTTTCATTAATTACAACAGAAATTTGTAACTTACAGAAATATGTTACCACGATTCTCCTCTACAGTCTTACTTAAAAAGATCATTGCGAAGCACAGTCCGAAATTTTCTTGTTATTCATCCTCATAGGGAGAGTCTAGAAGCGACGCAATAGCTCCTCATCTACAAACACACCGGCGAAAGATTTGTATTTGTGGTACGTCGTCCAAGTATGGACGTTACTGATGGAAAACTATGACCTTTCAGTAAGTGTGGGTACGTGTATGTGAATACTACAAAAGTAACGGTGGGAAAACGATTGGAAGAGCAACTGTAGAAGGATGGAAATGGATAAGTCAGCTGTTACAGAACACGTCGTGTAGCCAGGAGACCATCAGTTTCGACACGATAAGACACATGTCAAGTCTATCACGAGAGGATATTACATGTGTTACATATAAAAACAATGGATATGTTAACCTTGTCAAATTTTGTATCAGAAACCTTGTGGTATCTGGATTCCGACAGGGAAGAAGATGTATATCATCTTCCACCGTGGACCAATAGCATTAGCGGACAACAGCAATCGACAATAGCCAACTGTGTGCGTGTTTTCATGTGATGCGAGTTGACATGGTGCGTCGAGGAAGTTATGTACCGAAGTGGCCGTTGTATCTGATGTTCGTTAATTAATTACCCTCCAAAATAAGCAATTAATAATCCAATGGCTACTAAATAATACAGTAATCACAATTACTTCGGTTTATTCCGTTACAGTTCTTCGCAAAACATTTGACAAACAATGGCAATGTTAATACAACAGACCTTGACATATCTGGAAATGATGTCAAGGGGAAAGATTCTAATAATCGCGCAAGTGAATTATTACAGTCGTAGAGTGGCACTGTGACTGTTTTGATGTTAACTGGAAAAACAGATAGTACTAGAGTTGCGTTGTACCGGTGGTGAGAGTTGAAAGTAAACTATTTATTGGATCTAAATATGTGCTCCCAAAATAAAGATCGAAGTAATCGAAATGCCGTAAAATGATGTTAATATTCCTGCCCATCGTCTCACGGTTGCAGCTCCATCTTACTATATTTTGTCTCCTGTTGTTATTCGTTGAAAATCTACTACTCTCCCTCTCTTTCGTAATCGTGTCTAACGTCTCCTTGTTGCTGCGATTTCCAGCGCACACTTAAATTGCACTAAATCTCTTATTTCGGTATGTTCTCCTATATTTATTAGTACCCTTCATCAGATGCTGTTTCCTATTGGTAACTGCTCCAGGGTGGTGTTTAGCACATCCACTCGTTCTGCTACCTTCTCCACGGTATCCTTTCGCGAGTTTACTCACTCCCCATTCCACGAATCAACTTCTTCAATATCTTTACTGCTGGTATCTGTGTGCTTCACATAGGTCTCAAAATTTTCTTGTATTAGTATCAAAGTATTTCTTTAATACATGATTTTAGTGCCTTGCGTTAACGTATCCACTCTTGAATTTACTTCTTGCGTCTTGTTTTCCATTTTCTTGTTTAACGTTTCTGCCAGCTCGTCGTATTTCTTTAAGTGGTTAGTTTCCAGTTAAAGACTCTTAGCTGTTCGTCTACTTTCTTATCCCGATTTTTAAATTTTTGCTTTGTTCTCAAATTCTATATCACTAGTTCCTTTGCATTTTTTTTAATCGTTCCCCTAGATCGTTAAATTTTACCTCACTGTTCTTCAAATGTTTCATTCTTTTCTTCGCTTTATTTCTAGAGTTCCGGAATATTCTTAAGTGGTTCGTCGTTCTTTTCTTAATTTTCCTTAAGCAAATTCTTGTTTTTCTTCAACTGTTCATCATTCTTCTTAAATTGTGCAGTCAGAAAGCACTGCAGATCGAATGATGCAGTTGGCGGCGGTGTGTTCAAATGGTTCAAATGGCTCTCAGCACTATGGGACTCAACTGCTGTGGTCATAAGTCCCCTATAACTTAGAACTACTTAAACCTAACTAACCTAAGGACATCACACACATCCATGCCCGAGGCAGGATTCGAACCTGCGACCGTAGCGCCTTTAACCGCTCGGTCACTCCGGCCGGCGGTGGCGGTGTGTGCTCGCGATGTGCCTCACTCTGTGCTACATCTTCGCAGCCTTTAATTCCGCCCACATACTAACATTCTTTCACCTCCTAATATACAACATACATGTACGTAGAATAAGTAAAAAGTCCTCCAAAAGTTCAACAATGGTTCTTGAGCTGCACAACCAACCGCACCTAAAAGAATATATAAATCGATAAGCGCCAGCATTTCGAACTGAATTTTAGGTTATATGAATTATTGTTTTTTTAGACATCAGCCCACATCCTTCTGTAAATTTTAAGTTTCGAAAATGTAACTAAGTATCAGGGGATTACAGATAAATGAATCCTAGGCACCCGTCGCCAAAATGCAAGTAGATGGGGTGGATGGGGGAGGTTATACATGTAATGGGCCCAGTACCTGACATCATTAATTAATTTCTCTCCAAAATAAATAATTATGAAACCAATAACCTCTAAATGAAACAAGAATCACAATTACTTCAGTTTATACCATTAAAATTATATCTAAAATAACTGACAAAAAATGGCAATATTAATAAGGTAACACCTTGGCACATCTCGAAAAGTGTTCAAGGGAAAAGAATCTAGTAACTGCACAAGTGAAATAATTACTACCATGAAGTTGCACTGGGATTGTTGTGATATTAATGGAAAAGACAAATAGTACTACAGAAGCGAACATGATTCACTGCATGTCAGGGTTGAGAGCAGACATTTCAGTGAAGCTAAGTACATGTCTTCAACTGTAAATGAAACTTACAGTAATCGAAATACTATAAAATTACCTTAATAATCCTATCTATTGTTTCATTGTTGCAGCTCGGTCTCACCTTAGTAAATCTTAGGTGGAGGCTCAAGTGGCTGCAGAATCAATCATTGGTGGCAGCAATGACCTTTTCCAACAGCAAAGTGCAGTCAGCCCATAATTTCTCTAAGTCTCTTGACACATGAGCACAGTGGCAGCAGGCATCGGTGGCTCTCTGTGGAAAAGGTTGGAGGTGCAGGCTTCTAAATATCAAGAAAACTGAAGAGACAGACTGATAAGCTTGTTATTTCTGATCGAAAGTTTACTAAGAGGAAACCACACGTTGCTGCATTTCGTGTCTCTTACTGTATTAAAACTGACCAGCTGAGTGCCAACCGGTAAAAATGCTCCCTAGAGCATGCTGGTCCCCTTCCCTGGTCTACCTTCTAGTCAGTTAAGCAGTAACGTAAGTTCTACCATTTAACACAGAAAGAGTCATGTCACTCTCTCTCCATCTCTCTCTCTGATCACCGAGGTGAGTCTTCATCGACACACCAAAGTTTCTACTTCCAAACTTTATTTATGTGAACCTATCCCAGCAATTCTTATCTTGCATAATTTGTTGGTTGGTTTGGGGGAGGGAAGCAAACAGCGAGGTCGTCGGTCCCAGCGGGTTAGGGAAGGATGGGGAAGGAAATCGGCTGTGTCCTTTCAAAGGAAGGATTACAGAATTTGCCTAAAGCGATATAGGGAACCCTCGGAAAACCTGAATGAGGCTAGTCGGACGCGGGTTTGAACCGTCATCCTCCCGAATGCGAGTCCAATGTGCTAACCGTAGCTACTCAAACTGGTGGCACTAATGAGAATTTCGTGCCACTGTTTCAGCGTCATGATCGACCTCATCTTAACGCGGCTGTTAGGTGCATCAACATGGGGCTGGGGTTGGCGCTGACGGCAGAGGGCGATGGGTCACATCGCAGTGGTGCCACTTGCGTCTATCAGTAGATCCCAATTCACTAGGCTTGTCCTGCATCTCAATAGGTATGGGAAGGGGAGGCTGGCAAAGCTTATAGGTAACAGTGTAGTGAGTGGAGGTCGGATCACTCATGGATAAATTCCTGCAGTAGTTGATGTCAGAGCACCATCTTTTTTAGATTGAAGTCTTCTTATACGTATACCTGCTTAAAAGAAGTCACTCTAACTAAGGGCTCACCTTCAGAGGATCTAGTGTTTCCAAGAAGAGAAAGAATTAGCATATTTCACAAAAATATAAGAGATATTAGAGATAAAGTTAGTGAACTGCTTACAGATGTTGACTCTGAAATTATTGGTATATCAGAGCACCACTTAAATAATTTGAAGATTCAGAGACGTCCTTTACCAGGATACAGAGTAGCTGGCTGTTCTTCAAGGTGTTCCTTGCTGGGTAGTGGACTACCTCTGTACGTAAAAAAACAGTATTCCATTTGCGTCCAAAGACGTATCGTGGCACTGCACTGAACAGATATTTGAATGTTGTTCAGGGGCTGTTGAATTTAGTGAAATTAAACTTGTAACTTTGTTGTTTATAGGTCCCCTAATTCTGACTTCAGAGCATTTCTGCTCAAGCTAGAGAGGATACTTGATTCACTTTGTAGGAAGTACCAGAAATTAGTTTATATGGTGACTTCAATATAAATTTTGTATGTGGTGGTGCAAGAAAAAGGATGTTGGCAGATCTCATATATTCATATGATCTGATGAAAAGTGTGTTTTTTTTTTCAGCTAGGTTGCGGAGGAGCAGTAGCACAGCCATAGACAATATTTGTATTCATTCTTCACTATTAGATGGTCATTTTGTTAGTAAATGGGTGAATGGCCTTTGACTATGATGCACAAATTTTAACACTAAAAGGCTTTAGTATTCAAACAAATGTCGCATTTAATTACAAACTATGTAGGAACGTTAATACAACGGCAATAGAGAGTTTTTGAAAGCTTGTCAAGGAACAAGAGTGGCAAGATGTTCATAATACCGAAAAAATATATTATAAATGTAATGCTCTCCTGAACACATTTCTCATGCTCTTTGAGAGTTTCTTTCCATTAGAACGTTCTAAACGGGGTATTAACAGTAATAGGGAGCCTGGGTGGCTGACTAATGGGATAAGGATATCATGTAGAATGAAGAGGGAATTATATCAAAGTATTGGAAGTAGTCACAATCAAGCAACAGTAGTTAATTACAAACAGTATTGTAAGGTGCTTAAAACTGTTATTAGGAAGGCAAAGTGTATGTGGTATGCAAATAAAATAGCTAATTCACAGGATAAAATTAAAACCATATGGTGAGTTCTGAAGGAAGTATCTGGTCAGCAGCACAAGGCCGACAATATGAAGTCAGTTCGCAGCAAAACCATTTCTGTTACAGAGAAAGCATATATATGTACAGTATTTAACAATCATTTTCTGAGTATTTCTGGTGAATTAAATAAAAATTTAGTGTCTACAGGGAATCATATAACTTTCTCGGCAAATGTCTTTCCAAGATTGATGTCTGAAATAGTCCTCTGTGATACAGACGCGAGGGAGATTGAGTCAATAATTAAATCACTGAAGACTAAGGACTGTCATGGTTATGATGGAGTGCCAAGCAGAATATTTAAGTACTGTGCTGCACATGTTAGTCCTGTACTTAGCCATATTTGTAATTTTTCTTTTAGGAACGGTCAGTTTCGTGAGCGATTACAGTACTCAGTAGCAAAGATGCTTTATAAAAAGGGAGAAAGGGACAATGTAAATAATTTTAGACCTGTTTCTATGGCATCAGCTTTTTGCTAACGTTATTGTAAAGGCTATGTATGTAAGGATAATTGATCTTTTTCTATCACACAATTTGCTATCAGATGTACAGCTCGACTTAAGAAGTCGTTTAACAACTGAAAATGCTATATTCTCTTTCCTCTGTGATGTACTGGATGGGCTAAACAAAGTGGTTCGAACGCTTGGCATATTTTTTTTTTTTAATTAACTAAGGCATTTGATTGTGTTGATCACAAAATATTGCTCCAGAAGTTGGACCATTACGGACTACAAGGAGTAGCTCACAATTGGTTCACCTCTTACGTTAGTAACAGACAGCAAAAGGTCATTAATCACAATGTTGAGAATGACTGTGATGTGGGGTCTGAGTGAGCATGGTCAAATGGGGGGTGCCCCAGGGATCAGTGTTGGGGCCACTCCTGTTCCTTATTTATATAAATGATATGCCATATAGTTTCTTGATGACACTAGCTTGGCAGTAAAGGGTGTTGTGTGCAACATTGGCTCGGTTTCAAATAGTGCAGATCGTGACCTAAGTTCATGGCTTGTGGAAAATAAACTAATGCTAAATCACAGTAAGACTCAGTTTTTACAGCTTATAACACACAATTCAGCAAAACCTGGCGTTTTAATTTCAGGACATATGACTAGTGAAACTGAACGGTTCAAATTTCTAGGTGTTCAGGTAGATAGTAAACTGTGTTGGAAAGCCCATGTTCAGGATCTTGTTCAAGGGCTAAAGACTTAATGCTGCCAATTTCACTATTCGAAAGGTTTCTGAAGTGTGTGATCGTTCGACACGAAAATTAGTCTACATTGATTATTTTCATTCGCTTATGTCGTATGGTATTATATTTTGGGGTAACTCTTCCCTTTATAAAAGGATATTTTTGGCCCAGAAACGGGCGATTCGGGCAGTAAGTGGTGTAAGTTCACGAACCTCTTGTCGACCCCTGTCCACGAGTGTGGGTATTTCGACATTGGCCTCTCAATATATACATATTCCTTACTGTCATTTCTTGTTAATAATATTAGCTTATTCCCAAGAATAAGCATTTATCTCGCAGTTAATACCCGGCAGTAATCAAACCTGCATTTGGATCGGACTTCCTTAAGTCTTGTGCAGAAAAGTGTGCAGTATATTGCTGCATTCACTTTCAATAAGCTGCCACTCGAATTGAAAAATCTTAGCAGTAATCAACGCGTTTACAAATCGAAACTGCAGAGTTTCCTCATGGGTCATTCCTTCTATTCTGTCGAGGCGTTCCTTGAAAAATTAAGATGATTCTTGTTGTATTGTTGAATGCATTTACTTACTTATAGACTGCCTTTTTTCGAGTTCGTAAACATTTATTTTTATCTGTTCTTACTCTTATGTTGTAATTTTATGTACTGAAACGTTCCATGTCCTTGGAGATTTGCTCCTCAATTTGGTTCTACGGAAGTTGACGTGTAAATATAAAAAGACACCCTCGCTCGATTTATCTTGCAGAAGCATTTGGTTGTTGTAATGTCGTATGCCCAGTGGTATCTCACACATTCAGAAGCCCAATACTATAGGTTACGATTCCATTTTTGAGATGTTTATAAGTGGCATCTGGTGCCACATGGAGATAAATTCATCTTTCTTCTTTTTTACACTTGTGCTCTCTGCTAAAAAGCTATCCATGTCCTTTCTCTATAGGTTGTAAACTGATCGTAGCTGGAGAGGTTTGCGCCACAGAAGACTGTGATTGTCTATGGTGCCCTGGGCCGTACAGTGTGACTACCAAAATGCTGTCAGGTGGTCTGGGAGAAACTGAACTGCACTTTGCTACTGTACTGTCCGAAATGTGGATTCAACGTCATCTCATTGACATAAGGCATGAAAATTCGCATAAAAGGATAAATAAACAGTTACGTTACATTATTCAGCTACCAATAACCCTTAGTACCTTATGTATCATACTTCTCAAATTTGATTAAATATTTCGATAAAATGGGTCATTCACTATGATTTTACATATATTACGTGTTCTTTTCTGAAAAACTGTCGCATAACAGTGACGCCACGTCCCTGCATGGGAACACTTGGATACGAACTTTTATTGGAGTCGGTATTAAGTAAGGTTGTGAACTGTGTATTCGTAGAAGGTAAAACGAACTTTGAAGATGTCCTTCGCAGATGGGCATGAAACGTTGAGTTTCTCCTACAAATTCATTTGACTACAGCGCAATGGGCCAGACTCTAACCCGCCAGGGTAGCCGAGAGCGCTAAACGCGCTGCTTCCTGGAGTCGGGTAGGCGCGCCGGCCCCGGATCGAGACCGCCCGGTGGCTTAACGACGTAGGGCCGGTGTGCTGGCCAGCCTGGATGTGGTTTTGAGGCAGTTTTCCACATTCCCCTAGGTGAATACCGGGCCGGCCCCCCGTTCTGCCTCAGTTACACGACTCGCCGATATTTGCAACACATTCGCACTATTCCATGGCTTACATTAGACACAGACAGCTGGGGTACACCAATTTCTTCCCAGGGGGAATGGGGGGTGGCAGGAAGGGCATATGGCCACCCCTTAAAGTTACCATGCCACATCCGATTAACCATGGCCGACCCTGTGTAACTGAGGGACAAGGCTCAGACAAGGAAAGAAAGAAAGAAAGACAATGGGGCAGAATATAACAAGTGTAAGCTGCTGTCTGTTTAACCAACTGCCCGGCAGTAACGACTCTCCTTCCAGTCGCGGACTATGAATGAATTTACACTGGCACATCTTCACACTGAACACAGTACTCTGTACATTAAGGATGTTAGGCATAAAGGTCTTCAGCTTCTTATCTGTTTTGAAGAAAAAATGATTCCTTTTTTATTTCCTGACACAATCAGTCTATATATAACTTTTCTTGGTTCACTTATAACATAAATTCCATATGAAAATCCAACCTTGCAACAATATCCATTATTGGAACTTCCTGGCAGATAAAAACTGTCTGCGAGACCGAGACTTGAACTCGGCACATTTGCCTGTTGTGGGTAAGTGCTCTGCCGACTGAGCCAACTAAGCACGACTCACAACTCATCCTCACAGCTTTGCTTCAGGACCTCGTCTCTTACCATCCATCATTGTCTTTGTCGGAAAATAAATGGATTGTCGAAAAAGAAATTGAGCCATACAGATGTAACTGATCTTCCTTTTGTTTGTTGTTTGACACTGTTGCACATTACAGCTAGCGATTAGAAATCACACTGGTGCTGACGATGAGACGTCACTCACAGAACCTTTGTCCTTCATAACGTACAATACATGACATACTCCTATGAAATATCATGGTGCAAAGTGCCCAGTTCCACGCATTGGTCAGTACTTGTCTCCTAAAGTTGTGGCCACTAAAAGGTCACTTTACATAATTGTGATACGGTTACATTTTCGCCAGTCATCTGTTTTCCTGACGATTATAGATTTAATATTGTCCAGAATTTGGATTCTGATAGCGATAAGTGCACTGAGAACATACTAAAAATATCTACTGAAAGATTTCTTGGTTAAATCTGTAAATAAATTTACAAGTATCTTTTATGTTACTTGCTGTCCAGGTTCAACGATTTCTTTTCAAACTTCAAGCACATAACCAAATACATGAATTTTTATACCCCAAGATAATAAGAATTAATTGTGAAATAGAACCAGCTTCATACAAATTATGTTAAAAGATATAATCTCTAACAGTGCATTACACAAATAGAGAACGAGAAAAGTCGGTTCGGGATACGCATTCGCTTTAGCGTGGAGTCAATTAGCCGTCCCGATTAAGTGAGCAGCGGCTAAGGTGCAGCTCTTAGCGTCGGCTGTTTCTGAGAGCTTCAAATCGATAAACAGAGCCGGAGGTTCCATTAACGTGCCTACCGAAGGACCTTCGAGAGGATTTCCTTGCGCCACCTGGCAGCTAAATAACATGGTTGCGTTAAGTTTTTTCCTGCGAAGGAGCCACTTTCAATAAAAGTCAATACAAGTTTCTTCAACAGCTACTGGGTAATTTCAAAAACTTGTTCACTGCACCTACCAACGCTGGTTTTTTTTTCAACTGTAAGACCTGTTATGATTTCCCGGGTTATAAGAGAAGCTGTGTTTTTATAAAAGTTCGTACGAATCGTAAAGACCGTCATGTATATTTCATTTCATATTGTCAGTAGGAGTTATTATTAGAAGCTGTCGCTTGATATTACATGTGCTCTGTTATTTTTGTGTTATTTTTCCACGCTGTAAATTAAAAATTTTTCTAAACTGAAGTGTCACTCATTCCTGAGTTAGTTATGTGTAGCTAAACAATTAAAAAAGTACGTTAGTTAAAAAAAGTCAGACAACTAATGTGATTTTTAAGCACTGTTTATTCCCGTATGCAGTATTGTTTTACCTTGCACAGGAAAAGTTTACGCGAGTAATGTAACATAGCAAATTTTCTGGAGTAGAAACTGGAATCGAAAACATTATGCATTCCCTTATCCAGATCGAGGTAGCAAGGGATACAAATGACAGGATCACTGGTGATTACATACTTGTGAAAACGCACTTGACCTTTTCGCAACAAATACTCCTGAGCTAATAACGAGCATCAAAACGGATACAGGGATTAGTGAACACAGGGTTATCATAATGAGACTGATTATTATAACCCCCAAATCCTTCAAAAATAAACCAAAAATTTACCTATTCAAAAAATCAGATAAAAATTCACTTGACGCCTTCTTGAGAGACAATCTCCACTCCTTCCAAGTGAACAACATCCCGATAAGTGTTGACCAGATGTGCTTGAATTCAAAGAAATAGTATGGGCAGCAGTTGAGAGATTTATACTAAATAAATTAACAAACGGTTGAGTTGATCCTCCTTCCTACACAAAACGTGCCAGAATAATGTTGAAGAAACAACGAAAAAACATGCCAAATTTGCTTCAAATGGCTCTGAGCACTATGGGACTCAACTTCTGCGGTCATTAGTCCCCTAGAACTTAGAACTAGTTAAACCTAACTAACCTAAGGACATCACACACATCCATGGCCTAGGCAGGATTCGAACCTGCGGCCGTAGCGGTCTCGCGGTTCCAGACTGCAGCGCCCAGAACCGCACGGCCACTACGGCCGGCCATGCCAAATTTAAACGGGCACCTAATATCCAAGATTGGCTATGTCTTGCAGAAGCTCGATATTTAGCGTGGTCTTCAATGCGAGATGCTTTTAATAGTTTCCACAACGAAACTTTGTCTCGAAACCTGGCAGAAAATACCAAGAGATTCTGATCGTATTTGAAGCATGGTAACGGCAAGGCACGATCAATATCTTCTCTGCGTGATAGCAATGGAAATACTATCAACGACTGCTGCCAAAGCAGAGTTACTAAACGCAGCCTTCCGAAATTCCTTCACCAAAGAATATGAAGCAAATATTCCAGAATTAGAATCAATAACAGCTGCCAACGTGAGTAATGTAGACGTAGATACCCTCGGAGTAGTGAAGCAAATTAAATCACTTAACAAAAATAAGTGAACAGTTAGGTTCCTTTCGGAGTATGTTGATACAATACCTCCATACTTAACAATCATATACAATCGTTCGTTTTACGAAAGATCCTTACCCGAAGACTGTAAAGTGGCACAGGTCACATTAATATTCAAGAAAGGTAGTGGGAGTAATCCATTAAATTACAGGCGCATATAATTAACGTCGATATGCAGCAGGATTTCGGAACATATCTTGTTTTCGAACATTATGAATTACCTCGAAGAGAAAGGTCTATTCACACAGTCAACACGGAATTACAAAACATCATTCTTGTGAAACACAACTAGCTTTCTATTCACGTGAAGTACTGAGTGTTATTGATGAAGGACTTCAAATAGATTCCGCATATCTAGATTTCCAGAGGGCTTTTGACGCCGTACCACACAAGCGGCTCGTAGTGAAACTGCGTGCTTATGGAATATCGTCTCAGTTATGTGACTGGATTCGTGATTTCATGTCAGAGAGGTTAGAGTTCGTCGTAACTGATGGAAAGTCATCGAGTAAAACAGAAGTGAAATCTGGCGTTCCCCAAGGCAGTGCTATAGCATCTTTGCTGTTCCTTACCTATATAAACGATTTAGGAGGCAATCAGAGGAATCGTCTTAGGTTTTTTGAAAATGACGCTGTCGTTTATCGACTAGTAAAGTCATCAGAGGATCAAAAACTAGCGAAACGATTTAGAAAACACATCTGGTTGGTGTAAATATTGGCAATTGACCCTAAATAACGGAAAGTGTGAGGTCATCCACATGTGTGCTAAAGGTAATCCATTAAACTTCGGCTACACGATGAATCAGTCAAATCAAAAGGCCATAAATTCAGCTAAACACTTTGGAAATACAATTACGAACAACTTAAATTAGAAAGAACACATAGAAAGTGTTGTAGGAAAGCTAACCGAAGACTGTGTTTTATTAGCAGAACACTTAGAAAATGTAACCTGTCTACTAAAGAGACTGCCTACACTTCGCTTTTCCGTCCTCTTTTAGAATGCTGCCGCACTGTGTGAGATCCTTATTAGGTAGCATTAACGGAGTTCATCGAGGTGGATGACAACTTTGTGTATAAAATTACGTAGAAGTTAGTTTTTTTCTGTTGTGTTGTTCGTGTTTTAAGGAAGTAAATAACTATTATTGGGTTGAATAGCTTCACCACTTTTCCAGACGATTGGTGTGGCCACTTTACCCGATCGGGCGCCATATCGGCACTTGTGATCCACATAAGGAACAATCGAACTATAGTGAATAACAAGAAACTACATCTGTCGGCCAAAAGACGAGGTTTAAACATTGATATAGTAAAAAATTATTATTCTTCAAGTAAGCGAGGTAACAAGAACAATATAAATGATTTACCTTGCGTCAGACGATTCTAAAACGAAAAGGTTCGTACTAAAAAATAACGGAAGAGGTTTCTTCTCTCAGTTTCACTGACAACAATGGCAATGTATATTATAACTAATCAGACCACTTCTCGGCAGGCGGTAGCGCTGTTTAGAGCAAAAAAATATGCCATGGCCATACTTCCTGTCCTGGCCACTTTACTGCACCTTTCTCTACCGATTTCACTATTAACTGATAACCTACGTAAATTATAATGGCATATTAATAACTGCAACTGCAGTTTGAGACGCGATAACAAATGTTTACTAAATGTTTTGAATCACATTTTTCTTTCACTAACTGCATTGTATTACAACAGATTTAATTTGATTGCATATTACTTGCTACAAACATATTTGAAGATGAACTTCTCTATAAGGCTCATTCAGTGATCCATGCTACGAGGCGTGTTTTTTTTAAGTAAGTACCGTTTTGCCACACCGCGGCCGCAGCCCTGCGGTCGGCGTTCTGCGCATGCGCTCTAGGTACCTACAGCTGTTGTCTACGCACTGATGCCATGACAGTCTGATCCTCCCTTGTTTACGTTGTGTACTGAGTGTTTAAGATGACTCCGATAATCGTGAGTCACTCCGACGTGAGGTATGGGCTGTTATAAGATTTCTTAGTGCTAAAGGCCTAAAAGCGATCGATATTCATCGTGAGATCTGTGCACTACACGGGGAAAACATTAGGAGTGATGGAATGGTAAGCAAGTGGGTGAGAGCTTTTAAAGGTGGCCGCACAAATGTGCATGATGAACAATGGAGTGGGCGTCCTTCGGTCGTTAATGAAAGTTTGGTGCAGGAAGTGGACAATAGGGTGACAGAAAACAGGCGCTTTACGATTTACTCCTTGCGGGATGACTTTCCTAATGTTTCTTGTAGTGTTATGTATGGAACTCTGACCGATCACTTGAATTACCGAAAATTGTGCGCACGTTGGGTACCGAAAATGTTGACAAATGTGCACAAAACCAAACGTTTAGATAGTGCATTGACTTTCCTTGAGCGGTACCACAACGACAGTGATGATTTCTTATGCCAAATTGTTATGGGCGATGAAAAATTGGTGGCCTATGTCACACCAGAATAAAAGCAACAGTCCATGGAATGGCGGCATTCAGATTCACCCAGAAAACTGAAGTTTAAGCAAACAATTTCTGCTCGGAAAATCATGTGCACAGTTTTTTTTGGGACAGAAAAGGAGTGAGGTTTGTGGAATTTCTGCCTCGTAATGAGACAATCAATGCAGCAGCTTACAGTAAGACATTGCACAATCTGCGCCATTGAATTCAGAACAAAAGACGTGGGAAGTTGAGCAAGGGCATCGTTTTGCTGCAAGACAATGCCTGTCCGCATGTGGCGAATCAGACCAAAGATCTCACCACATCTTTTCGATGGGAAACTCTAAATCACCCTCCATACAGCCCCAATCTTGCGCCCAGTGACTACCATCTGTTCCTGCACTTGAAGAAACACCTGGACCGTCAGAGTCTTCACGACGAGAACGAAGTCAAAACACTGATGATGCAGTGGTTAACAAGTCAGACGACAAACTTCTATGAGGAGGGTATTCAAAAACTGGTACAACGTTATGACAAGTGCCTCAATGTTGACGGAAATTGTGTAGAAAAGTAGATTAAGGTACAGGCTTTGATGTAAAAATAAAATTATTGAGATGTCTTAGCAAGTCTTTTTTTAATTTCAAAATGGTACTTACTTAAAAAACACGCCTCGTACTTCCATCTGACACTCACACCATAGCAGCTGATGAGTGCTAATTGCGCACGGTTGTGAAGTGTCAGCATTGGAAGAAAATGATAAAATTTTCCATCTCTCACTTTTATGAATGACGCAGAGGCCGCGCTGTGTACAACCCTGCCCCTGAATAACCGGCAAAGTTTACGTAGCTCACGGCCGAATTCATCAATGTCAATTAAAATTAAGCACATTCTATTTTGAAGAGAAACTTCTTAAGAAAATCTATGACTCATTCGTCACTAGTGAGCGAAGAAGTTCTAGATTGGCTGTATGGAGAGGAGGATGAATGTGGGCAGTTTCCAGCGGCGATTCCATTTTCAGGTCGTTCTGCTAGTATAGCAGGAAGTTGACAGTTATAAGATTCCTTGACTGGCGATGATGGCAAATTGCTGGAGGCGGTTTCTAAAGGTTTGGGACGATGAAAAACTGTCTCGGGAGAAGTATGCATGGCGATAGTGTGGGAAGTAATGATCCGATCACGAAAGCTGAATACTGCGAGAATATCGCAATCGTTGCTGGTTATACAATGGGATACTCGATGACTGAAGGCACCTGGTCGAGCCGCATGCCCTTCACTCGGCTGTTCTGCGAGAAGGAGAGAAAGGTCAAATCATCTTCGTCAGCGGAATTTGGCGAAAAGGACTGATATTGCCTCTCCTAATGACACATCTGCGTACCCTTACAGTCTACACGACGCTCAGTCGACTGTTAAAGCGCTCGTGTTGCGTGTAAAATCACTGAGTTCACATGCTATTCAACGTGCATCCTAATCCTGATATCGCACGTTCCTCATTTTGTCTAGTTTTTGTCAAATCAGATTTCGCGCTGGTAACGTAAGTGTGGCGCATGTAGCGCCACTATGAGGATTCAAATAAGGTTTCCTCCAAATTCACGCTGTAAAGGTCGTGAGCGTTACTTGCCTTTGAAATCGGACGTGGTGGATTGATGTTAGTCAAGAATGCCTTTAACGCGACACTGACGCTATTATCAACACGTCACTGAGTTTGAATGAGGCCTTCTACAAGAAGCTGGATGTCCCTGCTGCGGTATTGTATAAGAACTTGGGAGGAACAGAACCACAAGGACTTCGGAGGATTGTAGCCACTGACACGATTGCTGGTAGTGGTGGTCACGAGATTATACGGTCGCAAGAAGACCAGACTCCCGACTGCCAAGTGGCACTACCGAGAGGGAAGACCATCGGGTTCGGAACATGTCTCTGGCGCATCGTGCTGCATATGCAACGGCAATCTGAGCACCAGTTGGCACCACAGTGACACAACGAACTGTTACAAATTGGTTACATCAAGGAGAGATCCGAGTCAGACACCCTGTAGGATGCAGTCCGCTGACCCCAAACCACCGCCGTTTACGACCTCATTGGTGTCAAGCCAGAGGTCACTGGAGGGCAGGGTCGAAGTGTTTTGTGTTTTCTGATGAAAGCTGTATTTGCCTCGGTGCCAGTGATGGCCGTGTGTTTGTCAGAGGGAGGCTTATTGAGGGCCTGCAACTAACCTGTGTGCGTGCTGGACACACTGGACCTTATCCTGGAGCTTCAATCTAGGGTGCGATTTCAAATGATCGATAGCAGGAGCACTCTCGTGGCTATCCCACGCACCCTGACTGCGAAGTTGTACGTCAGTCTGGTGATTGAACCTCTTGTGCTGCTATTAATGAACAGCATTCCAGGGGATGTTTTCCAACAGGACAACGCTCGCCTACATATCGCTGTTGTAACCCGACATTCTCTACAGAGTGTCTACATACGGCCTTCGTCTACGTAGATCACCAGATCTGATTCAATTCAAGTCACATACAGGACATCATCGAATGACAACTCCAGCGTCATCCACAGACAGCATTAACGGTTCCTTATTGACCGATCAAATGCTACAGGCATCGAACTCCATCCCACAAACCGACATCCGGCTCCTGCACAACACAATTCGTGCATGTTTTCATACTTGCAGTCAACATTTCGGCGGTTGAACCAGCATTTCCCGTATGAAATGGCTTATCTCACGTTTAAATTAACCTGTGATTTTGTAATGTTAATCACTCAAATATCTGTTACCTAGAGAAACGTGTTCCCGAAATGTTATTACTCTATATTAATTATGTTCAGGTACTGTGATGTTCTCCGTCAGTGTATTTTAGTAACAGTGTTTGATTTTACTAATAGATAATGACGCGTGTAACCTAATATATTTCATTTCCTCTGACTTAATATTGTGCTTAAAAGCCTCGTATTACGGAATTTTACCACACATGGTAGACAGATCTGACTAGCTATCCGTTACACTCGAAAACTGCCTCTCCACGCTACGGTGCCCGTTTCCTTGGCTGTGTGGCTCAGCATAAAATTCTGTCTTCCCCTCTAATCTTCTACATAACTGTATCTGCCATAATTCACTCTACTGATTATAGACATTTGTTCTGCTCCCTGTTACCATGTTGTTAGACACAATGTAGACTAACTTTTGACGGTATTTCTACTTATACTGAGCTTGTTACTTTGAAGGCTGTCGACTGTTACTTCCAAAACGTAAGTTGGATATGAAGCCCAACCGTAATACCTAACACCTATTCCACACACACACACACACACACACACACACACACACACACACACACACACACACACGTACACATACACACATACACACACGAGCGGACACGTCCACACCATTATTTCACTCTCTACCTGAGCTGTTCTTTATATTGCTTGGTTCCATTCAATGGACAACAGTATCGTTGCTAGAAGACTGGTTGTGATCTGGTGTTATCCTACCGTGCGACAATCCCTCTGTAACAGATGGTTATTCTGGTAAAAATGGTCATCAGCTCTCAAGGAGCAAAAGTTTACGTATTGTTTCTGAACTTTACTTTGAAATTATGAAGCATGATGGATGTAAGTTGTGCAGTTAATACGTAGTTCTGTGACCACCATATGATATCTTTATAATGCATACTTATAGAAAATGATTATTAAAAAAACTGTAAGTGAAACGTGGAGCGAATTATCAATTACAACTAATAGACGAGTATAAACATTTGCGGAAGAGAAAATAGCTTCTTAACTTAGTGAAGACTTTACAACATTTTACGAATGTGAAACAATGTACGAGTAATAATCAGATAAGGTATTTGAAATCGCATAGTCAACACAAAATGTGAAGTATATAAGATTCAGGAAATCAACAGAAGTAAATAACTAAAGGTTAATGAATGTATGAACCAAATGAGAATATAGAACACTATTTTTTTAACTTTGTACCATGAAATTTTTTTGACAGTAATACACTCGAAGATTACTAAGAAAATTGGTAACCATAAATAACTTGGCTTCAAATGTGCAGTGTTGTTGAAAAGTGTGGTGGAAATTTAATATGTACCAGCTCTTCACATATCTGACCAAGTGGATTAACAAAGGATCACAATGATCCCAGTAGATGCCATATTCTTACTGGCTCAAATCCTCTAACACGTTAGAACATAAAAATCCGTGACCCATAATTTAAGAGACGACTTTTTAATTTATATTCTTAAAGAGGTACTAATTCACATCTGCCGACGTGGAAAGCATGTCCAGGTCTGCACTTAAGGCTACCCTGTCTGTGACTCCTTTCGTTGTGTCGGCAAGTCATGCTAACGAATCATTCAGTAAACAGGGAAAGGTAAAACTCGTAATAGATAACTCCTTGTATAACAAAGAGTTTGAAATTTGCCTTCTTTACCTATGGTCCCTAGAAACACTATAGTCATACACACCTGGAAATTGAAATAAGAACACCGTGAATTCATTGTCCCAGGAAGGGGAAACTTTATTGACACATTCCTGAGGTCAGATACATCACATGATCACACTGACAGAACCACAGGCACATAGACACAGGCAACAGAGCATGCACAATGTCGGCACTAATACAGTGTATATCCACCTTTCGCAGCAATGCAGGCTGCTATTCTCCCACGGAGACGATCGTAGAGATGCTGGATGTAGTCCTGTGGAACGGCTTGCCATGCCATTTCCACCTGGCGCCTCAGTTGGACCAGCGTTCGTGCTGGACGTGCAGACCGCGTGAGACGACGCTTCATCCAGTCCCAAACATGCTCAATGGGGGACAGATCCGGAGATCTTGCTGGCCAGGGTAGTTGACTTACACCTTCTAGAGCACGTTGGGTGGCACGGGATACATGCGGACGTGCATTGTCCTGTTGGAACAGCAAGTTCCCTTGCCGGTCCAGGAATGGTAGAACGATGGGTTCGATGACGGTTTGGATGTACCGTGCACTATTCAGTGTCCCCTCGACGATCACCAGTGGTGTACGGCCAGTGTAGGAGATCGCTTCACACACCATGATGTCGGGTGTTGGCCTTGTGTGCCTCGGTCGTATGCAGTCCTGATTGTGGCGCTCACCTGCACGGCGCCAAACACGCATACGACCATCATTGGCACCAAGGCAGAAGCGACTCTCATCGCTGAAGACGACACGTCTCCATTCGTCCCTCCATTCACGCCTGTCGCGACACCACTGGAGGCGGGCTGCACGATGTTGGGGCGTGAGCGGAAGACGGCCTAACGGTGTGCGGGACCGTAGCCCAGCTTCATGGAGACGGTTGCGAATGGTCCTCGCCGATACCCCAGGAGCAACAGTGTCCCTAATTTGCTGGGAAGTGGCGGTGCGGTCCCCTACGGCACTGCGTAGGATCCTACGGTCTTGGCGTGCATCCGTGCGTCGCTGCGGTCCGGTCCCAGGTCGACGGGCACGTGCTCCTTCCGCCGACCACTGGCGACAACATCGATGTACTGTGGAGACCTCACGCCCCGGCGGTACGTCCACCCGGCCTCCCGCATGCCCACTATACGCCCTCGCTCAAAGTCCGTCAACTGCACATACGGTTCACGTCCACGCTGTCGCGGCATGCTACCAGTGTTAAAGACTGCGATGGAGCTCCGTATGCCACGGCAAACTGGCTGACACTGACGGCGGCGGTGCACAAATGCTGCGCAGCTAGCGCCATTCGACGGCCAACACCGCGGTTCCTGGTGTGTCCTCTGTGCCGTGCGTGTGATCATTGCTTGTACAGCCCTCTCGCAGTGTCCGGAGCAAGTATGGTGGGTCTGACACACCGGTGTCAATGTGTTCTTTTTTCCATTTCCAGGAGTGTATATAAAGTACACACACACACACACACACACACACACACACAAAATACGAGACATTATGGTGGAATTGTCCAAATGCAACAGAAATCGGTGGATGTGATGTACATGTACAAGCAAATAAATGATAACAATTGCCAGTAAATTAGATGGTTTATACAATACAAAAAGCTTCATAAATTGAGCAGGTCAATAATGAGTTGGTCAGCCTTCGACTCTTGGTCAAACAGTTATTCGGCTTGGAATTGATTGACAGATGCGTTGTTAGATATCCTGAGGGATATCGTGCCAAATTATGTCCAACAGGCGCGTTAGATCGTCAAAATCCCGAGCTGGCTGGAGGCACCTAACCATAAGGCCCCAAACGCTCTCAGCTGGGGAGAGATCAGGCTACCTCGCTGACCAAGGTATGGTTTGGCGAGCACCAAGGCGAGAAATGTAGCAGTGTGTGGGCCGGCATTATCTTGCTGAAAAGTAAGCCAAGGATGGCTTTGCATGAATGGAAAGAAAACTGGGCATAAGAATATCGTCAACGTACAGCTGTGGTGTAAGGGTGTCCGGATGGCACCAAAGGGGTTCTGGTATGAAATGAAACGGTACCCCAGACCATCAATCTTGGTTGTCGAGCTATACGGCGGGCGACAGTCATAGCTGTCTGGGGCGTCTCTACATACGTCTTCGCTGTCATTTCATAGTAGAACTCATCACAGAAGACAATTCTGCTTCAGTGAATGAGATTCAAGCAGAATGTGCCCGACGCCACTGTAAAGTGGCTTGTTGATTTACAGAAGTCAACAATAGACGGCGCAAGAGAAACCGTTAGCTAAGTCTCCTTTCTGTGAGCCGCCTATTAATAGTCCTTGAGTTCATTGAAGAACCTGTCGCACGTCGGATTGATGATAATTATGAATCCGGGGCTCTGAGCTCCTCTATGACTACTGCTTCGTCATCAGGTTCTGCCTCTCTAGGTCGACCACATCTCTCTTGACGCTGTGCTGCGTCATATTTCACCCTTTTCTGCTAGAGTCGTCGAATAGTGGTGTCGGTCCTATTCAAATTTCGAGCGATGCGGCGATTTTTCCAACTGGCTTCTCTGACCCAGCTACACGTCCTCTCGCAAGTCCTGATACATGTGCCTGTGTACGTACTAACTATGTCTCAGTTGGAAATTAACTATATGACTCTGGTAACAATGCAGCCAGTATTAACGTAGGCTTCCACGGACATTGTCACATTCAATAAAAATTTTCTGGGTTTGTGACCGCATTGTCGATATACACTCCTGGAAATTGAAATAAGAACACCGTGAATTCATTGTCCCAGGAAGGGGAAACTTTATTGACACATTCTTGGGGTCAGATACATCACATGATCACACTGACAGAACCACAGGCACGTAGACACAGGCAACAGAGCATGCACAATGTCGGCACTAGTACAGTGTATATCCACCTTTCGCAGCAATGCAGGCTGCTATTCTCCCATGGAGACGATCGTAGAGATGCTGGATGTAGTCCTGTGGAACGGCTTGCCATGCCATTTCCACCTGGCGCCTCAGTTGGACCAGCGTTCGTGCTGGACGTGCAGACCGCGTGAGACGACGCTTCATCCAGTCCCAAACATGCTCAATGGGGGACAGATCCGGAGACCTTGCTGGCCAGGGTAGTTGACTTACACCTTCTAGAGCACGTTGGGTGGCACGGGATACATGCGGACGTGCATTGTCCTGTTGGAACAGCAAGTTCCCTTGCCGGTCTAGGAATGGTAGAACGATGGGTTCGATGCCGGTTGGGATGTACCGTGCACTATTCAGTGTCCCCTCGACGATCACCAGTGGTGTACGGCCAGTGTAGGAGATCGCTCCCCACACCATGATGCCGGGTGTTGGCCCTGTGTGCCTCGGTCGTATGCAGTCCTGATTGTGGCGCTCACCTGCACGGCGCCAAACACGCATACGACCATCATTGGCACCAAGGCAGAAGCGATTCTCATCGCTGAAGACGACACGTCTCCATTCGTCCCTCCATTCACGCCTGTCGCGACACCACTAGAGGCGGGCTGCACGATGTTGGGGCGTGAGCGGAAGACGGCCTAACGGTGTGCGTGACCGTAGCCCAGCTTCATGGAGACGGTTGCGAATGGTCCTCGCCGATACCCCAGGAGCAACAGTGTCCCTAATTTGCTGGGAAGTGGCGGTGCGGTCCCCTACGGCACTGCGTAGGATCCTACGGTCTTGGCGTGCATCCGTGCGTCGCTGCGGTCCGGTCCCAGGTCGACGGGCACGTGCACCTTCCGCCGACCACTGGCGACAACATCGATGTACTGTGGAGACCTCACGCTCCACGTGTTGAGCAATTCGGCGGTACGTCCACTCGGCCTCCCGCATGCCCACTATACGCCCTCGCTCAAAGTCCGTCAACTGCACATACGGTTCACGTCCACGCTGTCGCGGCATGCTACCAGTGTTAAAGACTGCGATGGAGCTCCGTATGCCACGGCAAACTGGCTGACACTGACGGCGGCGGTGCACAAATGCTGCGCAGCTAGCGCCATTCGACGGCCAACACCGCGGTTCCTGGTGTGTCCGCTGTGCCGTGCGTGTGATCATTGCTTGTACAGCCCTCTCGCAGTGTCCGGAGCAAGTATGGTGGGTCTGACACACCGGTGTCAATGTGTTCTTTTTTCCATTTCCAGGAGTGTATGTAAAACTAACGACGTTTCGGTCGCTGTGGCAATCGACCTTCTTCAGGGTGTTTTGGTTTTACCAATCACGCTTGCAACAGGGACGGAAACGTCGGTAGTTTCATATATATTGACAACGCAGTCACAAACCCAGAAAAAAATTATTGAATGCTGACAGTGTTTGTAATGGTAATTCTCCATCCATTCGTTTTAACAGGTCATTGTATCTTACTTTTTCTGTCAATTTAATTGATCATATTCGTCGACAGCACGACATTTCAGAAACATACAGTTCCTTCTCTAGATGTACGACAGTCTACGTTTTACGCCTTTATTCTCATACAAATATACACTGAGATGACCAGAGTCATAGTATACCTCCTAATATCGTGTCGGACCTATCTTCTCCCGGCGTAGTGCAGCAGTTCGACGTGACACAGACTCAAGAAGTCCATGGAAGTCTCTTGCAGAAATACTGAGCCACGCTGCCTCTATAGCCATCCATTATTAGAAAAAGCAGTCGCATCGGTCGTTTGTAGCCATAGCGAATTAGCGTCAAATTTCTCCGTACAGTCCTAATGGATAGGTTTTCGTACGTCTCACATTGATTTCTGTGTTTATTTCACGCAGTGTTCCTTGTCTGTTAGCACTGACAACTCTACGCCGTCGCAGCTGCTCTCGATCGTTAAGTGAAGGCCGTCGGCCAATGCCTTGTCTGTGGTAAGACGTAACGCCTGATATTTGATGTTGTAGACACACTCTAGACACTGTCCATCTTGGAATATTGAACTCCCTGCCGATTTCCGAAATGGAACGTCCCATGTATCTAGCTCCCACTACCATTCCATGTTCGAAGCCTATTGATTCCCGTCGTGTGGGCACAATTATGAGGGAAAATCGAATGAGATTTTCTCTCTGCAGCGGAGTGTGCTCTGATATGAAACTTCCTGGCAGATTAAAACTGTGTGCCAGACCAAGAATCGAACTCGGTACCTTAGCTTTTCGCGGGCAAGTGCTCTACCATCTGAGCTACCCAAGCACGACTCACGCTCCGTCCTTACGGCAGAAATAAAGCTGTGAGAACGGGACGTGAGTCGTGCTTGGGTAGCTCAGATGGTAGAGTACTTACCCGCGAAAGGCTAAGGTCCCGAGTTCGAATCTCGGTCTGGCACACTGTTTTAATCTGCCACGAAGTTTCACGACGGAAACCTTTTAACATGAACCATGACAGCTCTACAAATGCACTGATCTCTTGTGCCTTGTGTACGCGATACAGCCGCCATCTGTATATGTCCCAATCGCTACCCTATGACTTTTGTCACCTCAGTGAATGATAACAACAGAGTAGTTTATTACAGCTTTATTCGTCTACGGCGAGCTAATTTCATTAAAGTTTCTTGTTGCAGACGACTTTTGCACTAACCGATTTCAACGCAAAATTGACTGATTTCGACTGAACGTTCAATGATTTCGACACAAAATTCAGTTTTTTCAACACAAAATTTGCTGATTTCGTGGATATTACTGACACTGTTAGAGTGTCTATCCGTGCTGGACGTACCAAGCTACACTCTTCTTAATGAACGCAATGTGAGCTAAAGTGATTAGCTAAGTGTAAGACCGTTACAGGCTTGGACTGACAACGAGACATGGAAATCGTATTTTGTAATTTTTTGTGTTTATTGTATGAAAATTTCAGAACTCAAGTATCGGTATCACAAAACAGTCCAATGTAACTATCAATAAAGATCGAGAAAGTAGAGTATGAAGCTTCCATGTCATCTTTTATACACTAAAGTAGTTTTCGACTAAGAGCATTACTCTGTCTTAGAATGTTACCCCGCGAAATGGGAGGCCTGGGTCAATTTCCTGGTGGATTCAAATTTTTTTAAAAAACTCACAATTTCTACGATCATTCCCGTAAAATTTAAAATACATGAGCATGAAAAAATATAGCAAGCGCTCCAGATTGGTGAACGCTGGATTGAGTCTCGTTTCAGTCGCTATATTTTTATTTTTCACCCATTATGTTCGAATACATACGTCAATTAAGTACAAAATTCGTCAGTACATGCTAATAATACATATCTGTCATTCGTACGGATGATGCGCTTCGTGTTTCTAATGACATATTGCACACAAAAATAAGCCATTCATCATAAACATAAATTCTTAATTATCGATCTATTATCAAAAATGGTTCAAATGGCTCTGAGCACTGTGGGACTTAACACCTGAGGTCATCAGTCCCCTAGAACTTAGAACTACTTAAACCTAACTAACCTAAAGACATCACAAACATCCATGCCCGAGGCAGGATTCGAACCTGCGACCGCAGCGGTCGCGCGGTGCCAGACCGAGGCACCTAGAACCGCTCGGCCACACTGGCCGGCGCGATCTATTCTGAGACATTTTTAATTAAGGTTTTCTAAATTTCAAAAAATGGTACAAATGGAGTGTTCTTCCATATGAACATTCACGGAAATGCTCGTATAACATGAAAGTTTCTTGAAATTTTTAATCTACCGGGAGTCGAACTCACGGCCCCCTTTCTCTCACACATAGCAGGCTAGCCCTCTACCAAAATGCCAGGCTCCTTATTAAATAAACGACATAAACTTAGCCAATTAAAGGTAGTCGGAACATTTGATTTTTGAGAATTGTACAATTTATACTGGATTAAAAGTCGCCTCTGTAGCTGAAGGTTAGTTATTTATGGTAGTTTACAGAAGGGTTCAAGAAGCGATTTAAGTTGGTTGTGATCCATGACCGATGTAAATATTTCGCGAAATCTGCAGATATATGAAGCTATATGTAAATTATCGTTCAGGCCTCTTTCTACTCAGCGGGAGAATTCTGTTGCATCTTAGAGTCACAGCACATGATATACAGGACATTCTTATGGTATTTTTGTGATATAGTGCTCCCATTATCATGCAGCAGAACACTTGCCTTTCAGGACGTAGACGTCGCTAATATTATGCCGATGTGAGGGTGATTTGACTACCAGGCCCGAAAAAGGCCTGACACCAGGAAAACTTACTTTTGTTTAGTTGAATTTATTAATAAGCTATGTCGGTTATTTTAGGTATAAGGCGAGTACTGTTGTTAACATTGCAATGAAAAGGTAATAACTCAAAGTAAAGATTTGCGCCGGTGTGTCTATAGCAGTAGCGTTTTGATGGGTTTCCACGATTCACTTTAAAAACTTAAAGTAAAACTTAAATTTTGAAACCTTTGTAGGCAGAAGTAAAATTTCTGAATATTGCGCTTGGTTTGGAGCGAAACGGAGTCGCAAATTTTGCACTCCGGCTGAGCCGTTCTGTTTGCCATAACATGAAAGTAATTAGCGCGAAACAGAAAAGGCTGAATTAATTGCTACTCCGATTTTGGAACCCTTAAAGTTCCATCATCTAGTGAACAATATAAAATTACTTAACCATCTGAGGTCATCCTCACCCCATTGTGGTCACGGAACCATATGACGGAACTTTAAAAGTCTTCCTGAACCGGTCGTGTACACAATAAAAGATTGTGGATTAAGCATCTGCTGTACAGTTTATTCATTTCAAAATATAAATATTTTACAGTATTCTCGCAATTACTTCAGAACTGTACTAGGTTCAGGTAGGGTCTCATCGTTTGAAACGCACACTGCATGTGTCAGCTACGCCAGTCTATTTCGATCCCGGCCAGTTTGCTACGTACTGAGAGATGAAATAGTTTCCAGAATATCCGCTTATTGGATCGTTTGCCATTGTACGGGGTTCGTCATTACTAGTGAGATTTCGAGGCTAGTGTAAACTCACAGTCAGTAATGGTGTCGTGCCACACAGAGGACTTGTTCATTCCATTTAAGGGCGGAGAGGGTTTCGCGCAAGTCGACAAATCCAGTGTGTATCTGCAATTACGGGCAGCGGCCGATCACAACAGCTGCTCTTGATTAATTTCCCGTCCGGTTTGTTTCCCTATAAGCGCTTGCGTTACGAGGTCGTGTACAAAATAGAAGATTGTGGATTAAGAAACTGTTGTGCGGTTTCTTCGTTTTACAAAATGCACCTATACAGCGCAGAGGCTCCATCAGAAGAACTCTATGTGCTTAAAGTTTTAGATATCGAGACCTATTAAAATATTTTTATCCTACAATATCCTTTAATATGAACTGACTGACTCCTAAAGTTTACTAGCTTGCACTGTTCACCGACTCGATGGATGCTGCCTCATCACTGGAGCTAGAGAATAGAACAAGCATACTGTTCTATAATGATCTCAATGTTGATGGGGATGTACAGTCAATCGCTAATTATTGTTCTGTCGTATATCGATTACTTTTTCATCAACTACATCAAAGCAAAGGTATACAAATAATTTGAAGCAAGAAATACGTACACAGCACACTGATGCCAGCAGAACAACACCAGTATACCTTAACCTTAACTTTCGAGAAGAAGATGTTTTTAAAGATATGCGATTAAGCGGAAGTGATTATAGAAATGAAACCAGGAAAGCAGGAAATGTGTATAAATGAGGAGTTACTAACTGGAGATGAGAAAGGAAAATTATAAGTTGAACTAAGTCTATGGAAATACCCTCGTAGCAGAAGAATAGATGATGATACACGTGAAAGTTAATTGTTAATAGTACTAGGAGGTAAGAAGCGTAGTGAAAGAGACGTGTAGGAACGTGTAGAACAGGAAGTTAAGCTTGAGTGTTGCAATATGTATAAGTGATGAGATAGATTTTTAAAGCTGTGGTGGATATCTTCATCCGTGTAGAAAGACAGTTGATAAAAGAGAAAAGTAGAGCCCTGGACGTCACAAACTATGAAATTTCGAGACGCTAATAATGGTAACCATCGCACCATATTTCCACACTTCCTTCTTGTCACGTACAGTCGGTAGTAATTGGGTATCACCGTGGCCTAACACTACCACCAGATAAAATGAACGTTTCAACTGAATCTGGATATATGAATTTTTTATGTTGGTGTAAGCAGATACGTATTTCGTGATCAACTTATGTCACACTCTAGAGCCTAACTGTTTTCTGTGTTTTCAGAAACTGTGCAGCTGGTCGTGCACGTACAGTGTCTAAAATTTTGGTGTTTCCTTGGAGGAGGGCTCTTAGTATCCTACAGTGACTGGATTCCCCGGCCAGACTGAGTACTCAGGCACGGTCGTTGTTCGCTCACAGAAAGGGCGTCCCCGCTGCTTGTATATCACGAGGTCCCATCTAAAAATGCGAGTGTGCCAATAAATGGCGCGGCTCCTCTCTTGCCCCTCAGTTCCTCACTTTTCTTTGAAGCCTTCGGTCCGCGCCATTGACATAACGAAAGAGCTTGCCTGTGTTTATATTTACGATTCGGGTCATTCCCTGCTTACGACGACTTTCGCTACTCTGGTTTAGCTAACTATTCACTTCGCGAACTCCGCTGTCATTGACCATAAAAACTATATGTGTGTTCCACCATCAGATTATGTTCTAGCTCCGCAGAGTGAAATTTAAAAACAGTTGTAATGTAGATGTTTGCCAATAAAAGACTCAGTCTTTCTTTAATTTTCGTGCTTTTGATAGATCCATGTTAAGGTTGCTTCTTCTTAAATTTCAATTAATATACTGCTGCACTTGCAAAATTATTGTAGCCCTTTCTGTACAGATAGTATGTATTACGCTTTATTTCAACAAGATCAGTTAGAGTGTCCGTTTTCTGTAATATCCAATGAGAATGGATTGAAAGTGTAAGTACTCGATCGCCACATGCACGATTTAAACATTAATTAAGAAACATCAATATGGGTACATTCATCTGAACGCAAATTACCATTCCCACTGTAGCTGTTGCAACTACAAAATTTTCCATTGCTGATGGTGCTTGTTTAAAGAAAATGTTATTTCTAACTTACTTCAGATCAGAGAATTGTTTAATTATATGGCTAGTTTTGTGTCATTTCATTTTTGGCTGTAGCCCGTTTGAATCTTGTGTGTTTGCAAGTTTTTCTGTGATGTATCGTATCATTTTTGTTATTTCATTCGATTACCTTAAACTCTTATAATTTCTTCTGTTCCATCTGTCTGCAGAGTTGTTAAACTACCGTAGGCTACAGCAGAATGTCGTAAGTAGGCGTAGACTACGCTAGTTCTCCTGGTAGCCTTTGTCAGTTAAGGTCATATCCACGTTATCTGTACGT
Source organism: Schistocerca cancellata (assembly GCF_023864275.1). NCBI lineage: Eukaryota > Metazoa > Arthropoda > Insecta > Orthoptera > Acrididae > Schistocerca > Schistocerca cancellata. The sequence continues at coordinate 906,395,953 of NC_064627.1, read as the reverse complement.
CACGTACGTTGCATACTTATCAGGCGTTCTCTCATTTGAAAAATGGTTCAAATGGCTCTGAGCATTATGGGACTTAACTGCTGAGGTCACCAGTCCCCTATAACTTAGAACTACTTAAACCTAACTAACCTAAGGACATCACACACATCCATGCCCGAGGTGGGATTCGAACATGCGACCGGAGTGGTCGCGCGGTTCAAGACTGTAGCACCTAGAACCGGTCGGCCACAGCGGCCGGCTTTTCCCTCATTTTGATCCTTTTGCTTGCGTATGCCGTCAGCGGTTTACTACTTACCCCTACAGACCAGTAGCAGTGAACCGTCTAGAAACTGAGGATATATAAAGGACCACGTAACCTCACTGAATATTTTTTTCTACATAGTTATCCTCATGTCCGTTTCTTAAAAATAAACAGTATTTATAGACAAATTTAAATTACCAATGTTTAATTCGGGTTTTATTCGAAAAATGTTGATTTGTAACGCGAAACATACGGACATTGTACTACAAATGAAACAATGCAGGTTTATCGTATAGTGCCAGAAAATGGAATTTCGTCAAAAAAAGGTAACCTTAACGAAACATGCATACAAAAGAATATCGGATATCGCTGGAATACTTGAGAGAACTTATGTAAAACATGTTTCTCTATTTCATAAACAACTAATTTACATTTCATAAGTGTATAAAATATGCAGTGCAGTAACGTTGAACACTGAGCGGTACTAATTATTTGCAAAACAAACAAAAAGGACCGTCGTCGGCTCTCAGTTCTTCTCTCACACATTCATTTATTTTTCTTTCCCTGGCAATGCTACGGGTACTACTAGTAACCCTACCGCTTACTACGTCATTTGTGTGCTGTGCTGTACCAAAACTACCGAACTGTAGTTTTGGTAGACTGCAACTCTAATCTCATGTATGTGTGCCAGCTCACAACGATATAGATTGCATATCTGTGGCAGTTATCTAGTAACAGGGGTGATCACGATCCACCAGAGTGCACAACATCTCCGCCTTCCGGCATTTACAGGGCTCGCCGCTCAAGGTGTCGTTAGATCTGTTCTGGCGTTCGGACTGCAGCTGACATGAGCCAGGCAGGCCTGCACAGTGCCGCGGTCCGACTGGGCACACTAGGAAGTAGAAGATGATGCGTTTTTCGGATTGTACTCTGTCAGGACTTGCGGTGGCACGAGAGTACAGGCTAATGGCAGACAAAGGGTGGACGGACTACGGAACTTGCTGCTGCCGATTCCATCTAATTCGCCACCTGCCGTCAACATGTATTAAAACTGGTGTGAACTTTTCTGTACATACTGTAAGTAGGCTGTTTAGGTTTTCTTATTGGTAACGCCACGTAGCGCTCTGTATGAAAAATCAATGGCTGCGCTGTGTGCAGTCTGTGCCCAGTTTGAATTGTTGTCTGCCATTGTAGTGTTGGGTAGATGGATGTGAACAGCGCGTAGCGTTGAGCAGTTGGAGGTGAGCCGCCAGCAGTGGTGGATATGGGGAGAGAGATGGCGGAGTTTTGAAATTTGTAAGACTGGATATCATGAACTGCTATGTATATTGTGACTTTTCAACACTATTAACGTAAATACATTGTTTGTTCTCTATCATAATCTTTCATTTGTTAACTATGCCTATCAGCAGTTAGTGCCTTCTGTTGTTTGAATCGTTTATTTAGCTGGCAGTAGTGGCGCTCGCTGTATTGCAGTAGTTCGAGTAACGAAGATTTTTGTGAGGTAAGTGATTTGTGAAAGGTATAGGTTAATGTTAGTCAGGGCCATTCTTTTGTAGTGATTTTTGAATGTCAGATTGCATTGCACTAAAAATATTGTGTGTCAGTTTAAACACAGTCATGTATAATTGTTCTAAGGGGACGTTTCAATTCGAGTTCAAGTTCTGCAAAGAATGACTGGAGTTCTGAGGATCTAATCTTTAATTGTGTTGTTTGGTAGCCACGTTTCATCAGCTTTTGTACCGATAGGGCAGTATGACGTAGTCATATTTCTGTTTCTGATATTGTGTACAGTCTGAGGCATAACCTTTCTATTCTTTCTGATCATAAAAAAGAACTTTAGGATTTGGATTTGACTATCGCTGTTCAGTGTTCTTGGAGCTTAACAAACGTATTAATTTCCCTTTGTATTTTCTTAAGTTCGTAGTTGTAATTTCATTAACTTCTTCTCTGCACCTTATTCATTTTTTTTAAAGTTAAGATTCATAGTTTTATTAAAGTTGTTGATTTCTGTTCTAAATTCTGCAGGGTGATAATCTTGTTAATATTTCAAGATTTTCAAGCTCTGATAATCGTCAGGTTTAAATATTCACGAAAGTGTTTACCCTTTATATCACATTGTGTACGTTCGTTATTTCTAGGTCTGAATAAGTTGCTTTTGAGTTTTATTATATTGCCAGGAATTGCGTAGGGAGGAGTCTGGCAGAGTGTGCGTCCAGTGTTAGTGACGGAAGCATGTTCCTGTTGTTTTGTCTGATTTCAGCCTTTGTAAAAATATTTGGTGTCTATTTAAAACGAAGCCTGTCTTGTTTTTTCTATTGTAAAACATTTTGCAACTAATTAATGCGATTTATTTTGTCGGTGCTGTACTGGTCTGAGGAAATAAAATGATTTCTTTGGGGTGGAAATAATTCTTTTCTATGCCTGGCAACTGCCGCTCCCAGCTCCTCGCTCATTACCTTCCATTAGCGAATCAGCTAGAAAACTTGATTTCACGCTCCACAATAGAATATGGGTGGACGTACAAACGTATTCTGCTTTCCTTCACTGGGAAACCAAAGCTGATAGCGTCACACATGACCATTGAACATCTTCAGTCACGTTTGCACAAACCTATGTACTAAATAGCATCCCCTATAGTTTCCTATGTATAATAGTCTAGAGAAGAGGTCTTCGGATCCGGGTTTGAAACCCGCCACTGCTTAAATTTTTATTAATAATGAGAATTGGTGGTCGAAGACTTCCGCTGTAAGAAGTCACCCACATTATGCCAAAGGCCTTGTCAAAGAGGGCTAAGGAGCGGACATAGATTCAGTGGCGCTTTCTTGTCATTGGGGTGGGAAATTTCCCATAAAGGAGGATGAATCAGAAATTATTAATGGCATGAGGATGCAGAAGGCAATGGAAATCACCGCAATAAAGACACACGTCGCGTATCCACAGGACATGTGACCTGTAATTGAAAAAGTGGCTTGATGACCTCTCCATTGGCAAAAGACTCCGTAATAGCCCCCATTTGGATCTCCGGGAGGGAACTGCCAAAGGAAAGGTGATCATGGGAAAAAGATTGAATAATCAATGAAAGGATAACGTTCTACGAGTCGGGGCTTGGAATCCCAGAAGCTTGAATGTGGTAGGGAAGCTGGAAAATCTGAAAATGGAAATGTACAGGCTCAATCTAGATATAATAGGGGTCAATAAAGTGAAATAGAAAGGGGACAAGGATTTCTGGGCAGATGAGTGTAGGGTAATATTAACAGCAGCAGAAAATGGTATAACGGTAGTAGGATTCGTTAGGAATAGAAAGGTAGGACAAATAGTGTTTTACAGTGAACAGTTCGGTGATACGGCTGTTGTTGTCAGAATCGACAGCAAACCAACACCGACAACAATAGTTCATGTACACATGCCGACGTCGCAAGCTGAAGATGAAAAGACAAAGAAAGTATAGGAGGATACTGAAAGGGTATTACAATACTTAAAGGGAGATGAAACTCTCGAGCGCAGTTATAGGGAAGACTAGAAGAATAGGTTACTGGAATATGGTCTTGCGACAAAAAGTATTTGTTCGAAGGCCGTAATGTCCAGAAGCGGTATGCTGATCAGGCAACATGGCCATGAGCATTGAAAAAGTCATCCCACCGACGCACCGAGTTGAATGTCCTGCTGCATGAAGCAGTCATAGACTGCTGGCTGCACATTCTCATCTGATATGGATGGAAAACCCTTCAAGGCGTTTGGGACCGAAGACGTGATAATCACATGGGGAAAGATCAGCAATATATGGCGGTGTTCGGGTGTCCTCCACTTGTTTTAGCGCAACTTACACGTTACGAGTTTTACGTTATGGGAATGCGCGTTGTCATGAAGCAACAGCAGCACCCCTTGTCGGTGGTTCACGACAGACGGGATGCTACATACATATTTATGATTTTCCGATGAATATCTACCGATGTTTACCCTTCGGCAGCCAAAAAAGAATAACAGCATGTTGGTCCCGTCTGGATGCACAGCTCACGTTTCCACATTTACCGCATGCGCGCCGGAAAGACGGGAATGCCATACTAATCCCTTGCCTTGCTGTATACCCGCATCGTAGTCTCGCTACGTTGCATATATGCTGCGGCAACGCACTCCAACGGAAACTTTTTGATTATCCGTTACTGAGGGGCAGTCTTAGATTCGGTACTTTCATAAATCATTGGCTGTACACATCAAATGTGCTTTCCTGTTTCTTGACCTTCTCGCTTGTACTGAACACACATCTGACAGAGAAACAAACCTTTTGTACCATATCGTTGTCAAGTTTCTTCTATCGTTCTTGCATTTCCAATTATCTCACCTAAGAAGAAAGCCTTTACGACTCAAAAGCAGAGATGCACTAAACCTGTGACTTATTGTCCAAAATAAGGAAATCAATCTAGAACTTCCCTTAATGTTATGCATAACATATATATCTAAATCTGCAATTGGGAAATTCTTGGTATTCGAAATGGAATGATCTCTCTTAACAGTGATGTGGATGTTGTGTGTTCAATACAGAATTACTGATATAGTTTAATAGAGTAGCTAATGCAGCTCAGCGCTACAACTAGAGTGCTGAAAATACTGTAAGTAATATTGATTGCCAATTTTGTTATATAACATAATACAGTAAACGAAATTATAGAGTCCAACTATTCATATTTCTTAAATGGCGTGATATCCACATGGGGAAAGATCAGCAATATAGAGAGGGGGGGGTTAGAGAATCTCCCACTTGAGTTGTGGCAAGTATGGTATGGGAGATGTGCAATATCATGGAGCATCAGCACCCCTTGTCGGTATGTATATATATATATATGTATATATACTCCAGCTATGTGGTTGCAGTTCTGGTACACACTGATATTCCCTCGCCACAATATTTAGTCTACAAAAAACAGCTCAGCCCATTGCTGAAGAGGAGTATCGTCAGGTAATTCATTGTCGACATTTGAAGGTGAACATCGCTGTAACAGTCCTGAAGGAAGTGACGGCAAATATTAGCTACGACACAGTTGTCGGGTATCGCGGAGGCGTCCAGTTGATCAAAGGGGGCTTAATGACGAAGAAAGAAGTGGCAGATCATTTCGATGTGAATAACCTGGTATCGCTAAAGAAGTTGGAACCCTGCTAACAGAAGACGAGATATCATAATCAAGGTGAGACTGACAACAATGAAATGAGCTACGCACCAGATTTCAATACCTTCCACGTCATTTCAGTCATAACAATGATCTCCGCCCAGTGCTTCCGGTGTTGTTCTATGTGTTGTTGTTGTTGTTGTGGTTTGATGAAGCTCTCCATGCTACCCTATCCTGTGGAAGCTTCTTCATCTCCCAGTACCTACTGCAACCTACATCCTTCTGTATCTGTTTAGTGTATTCATCTCTTGGTCTCCCTCTACGATTTTTACCCTCCACGTTGCCCTCCAATACTAAATTGGTGATCCCTTGATGCCTCAGAACATGTCCTAGCAACCGATCCCTTCTTCTAGTCAAGTTGTGCCACAAACTTTTCTTCTCCCCAGCTCTATTCAGTACCTCCTCATTAGTTATATGATCTATCCATCTAATCTTCAGCACTCCTCTGTAGCATCACATTTCGAAAGCTTCTATTCTCTTCTAGCCCAAACTACATATCGTCCATTTTTCACTTCCATACATGGCTACACTCCATACAAATATTTTCAGAAACGACTTCCTGACACTTAAATCAATACTCAATGGTAACAAATTTCTCTTCTTCAGAAACGCTTTCCTTGCCATTGCCAGTCTACATTTTATATCCTCTCTACTTCGACCATCACCAGTTATTTTGCTCCCCAAATAGCAAAATTCCTTTACTACTTTAAGCGTCTGATCGTCTAATGTAATTCCCTCAGCATCACCTGACTTAATTCGACTACATTCAATTATCTTTGTTTTCATTTTGTTGATGTTCATCTTATATCCTCCTTTCGAGACACTGTCCATTCCGTTCAACTGCTCTTCCAAGTCCTTTGCTATCTCTGACAGAATTACAATGTCATCGGCGAACCTCAAAGCTTTTATTTCTTCTCCATGGATTATAATACTTACTGCGAATTTTTCTTTTGTTTCCTTCAATGCTTCCTCAATATACATATTGAATAACATCTGGGACAGGCTACAACCCTGTCTCACTCCTTCCCAACCACTGCTTCCCTTTCATGTCCCTCGACTCTTATAACAGCCATCTGGTTTCTGTACAAATTGTAAATAGCATTTCGCTCCCTGTATTTTACCCCTGCCACCTTCAGAATTCCAAAGAGAGTATTCCTGTCAACATTGTCAAAAGCTTTCTCTAAGTCTACAAATGCTAGAAACGTAGGTTTGCCTTTCCTTAATCTATCTTCTAAGATAAGTCGTAAGGTCAGTATTGCCTCACGTGTTCCAACATTTCTACGGAATCTAAACTGATCTTCCCTGAGATCGGCTTCTACCAGTTTTTCCATTCGTCTGTGAAGATTTCGTGTAAGTATTTTGCATGCATGACTTATTAAACTGATTGTTCGGTAATTTTCACATCTGTCAGCACCTGCGTTTTTGGGATTGGAATTACTATATTCTTCTTGATATCTGAGGGTATTTCGCCTGTCTCATACATCTTGCTCACCAGATGGTAGACCTTTGTCAGAACTGGCTCTCCCAAGGTCGTCAGTAGTTCTAAGGAATGTTGTCTACCCACAGGGCCTTGTTTTGACTCAGGTCTTTCAGTGCTCCATCAAACTCTTCACGCAGTATCGTATCTCCCATTTCATCTTCATCTACATCCTCTTCCATTTCCATTATATTGTCCTCAAGTACATCGCCCTGGTATAGACCCTCTACATACTCCTTCCACCTTTCTGCTTTCCCTTCTTTGCTTAGCACTGGGTTTCCATCTGAGCTTTAGATATTCATGCAAGTGGTTCTCTTTTCCCCAAAGGTCTCTTTAATTTTTCTGTAGGCAGTAACTATCTTACCCCTCGTGAGATAAGCCTCCACATCCTTACATTTGTCCTCTAGCCATCCCTGCTTACCCATTTTGCACTTCCTGTCGATCTCATTTTTGAGACGTCTGTATTCCTTTTTGCCTGCTTCATTTAGTGAATTTTTATATTTCGTCCTTTCATCAATTAAATTCAATATTTCTTCTGTTACCCAAGGATTTCTTCTAGCCCTCGTCTTTTTACCTACTTGATCCTCTGCTGCCTTCCCTCAGAGCTACCCATTCGTCTTCTACTGTATTTCTTTCCCCCATTCCTGTCAATTGTTCCCTTATGCTCTTCCTGAAACTCTGTACAACCTCTAGTTTAGTCAGTTTATCCAGGTCCCATCTCCTTAATTTCTCACCTTTTTGCAGTTTCTTCAGTTTTAATCTACAGTTCATAACCAATAGATTGTGGTCAGAGTCCACATCTGCCCCTGGAAATGTCTTACAATTTAAAACCTGGCTCCTAAATCTCTGTCTTACCATTATATAATCTATCTGAAACGTGTCAGTATCTCCAGGCTTCTTCCATGTATACAACCTTCTTTTATCATTCTTGAACAAAGTGTTAGCTATGATTAAGTTTAGCTCTGTGCAAAATTCTACCAGGCGGCTTCCTCTTTCATTTCTTAACCCCAATCCATATTCACCTACTACGTTTCCTTCTCTCCCTTTTCCGACTACCGAATTCCAGTCACCCATGACTATTAAATTTTCGTCTCCCTTCACTATCTGAATAATTTCTTTTATTTCATCCTACATTTCTTCAATTTCTTCGTCATCTTTGGCATACAAACTTGTACTACTGTAGTAGGCGTGTGCTTCGTGTCTATCTTGGCCGCAATAAGGCGTTCACTACGCTGTTTGTAGTAGCTTACCCTCACTCCTATTTTTTTATTCATTATTAAACCGACTCCTGCATTACCCCTATTTGATTTTGTATTTATAACCCTGTATTCCCCTCACCAAAAGTCTTGGTCCTCCTGCCACCGAACTTCAATAATTCCTACTATTTCTAACTTTAGCCTATCCATTTCCCTTTTTAAATTTTCTAACCTACCTGCTCGATTAAGTGAACTGACATTCCACGCTCCGATCCGTAGAACGCCAGTTTTCTTTCTCCTGATAACGACGTCCTCCTGAGTAGTCCTCGCCCGGAGATCCGAATCGGGGACTATTGTACCTCCGGAATATTTTACCCAAGAGGACGCGATCAACATTTAACCATACAGTAAAGCTGCATTCCCTCGGGAAAAATTACGTTGTTGACTCTCAGACAAAAATCGCACCGAAGAGAGGCGTAGGTAGAAACGCAGCAGCTGTGTTAGATCATGCGTTATTCAGCCGTCTAAACAGCACTCACGCCGAAACAAAGGCGCAAACAACCAGTGGAAGCATTTGGATTGACCAGCGCCGCTCAAAGCGAACACTAAACTATCATTAGGCAAGTGGGTTTTTGGAGAACGCCATGGAGCTGTGGTAAGGGATTACATTCGTAAGGGAGAAACTGCTGTGGCAGTATACTACCGGAGCATACGGCTAGATTACGGGAAACTAATGGAGACGTCGTGGTAAGCTGTCGATATGGTAACGTTGCTCCACGACAAAGCCCAAATTCCTTATGCAAAGGTCGTACTAATCCTGTTTATCTGGGTTACTAAATTTTTCCAGAGCCTTTGGGAGTATCGACTGACGTAATACACAGGTGCTTCTCCCTCTTTCCTAAAGTGGAAAAACCATTGCGTGGCAGTGCTTTTCGGAATGACGACTATATGACTTTCGAGTTCGACGTTTGCTGAAGAACCAAACTGCAGGCTTCTACAACCAAGTTATCAGTCATGTCCTCTATTGTTGTTAAAAAATGAGTGACATTGAATTATGAATATGCAGGGAAGGGTTATCACTAACTTTAACGGAGTAACTCTGTTATTCTTATTCACACATAACAAAAAGAGCCGAACACAGAACTTAGATAGAGAAAATTATTCTCCATTCAGGATAATGATCTTGAACTAAAGGATTTAACACCAGAAATTATCTTTATCTGTGTATAATATCCAATTTTACATCCATATCGGCAAAAGTTCCTCAGATTACAAAACAAAAATGCAGGGTGTAAGAGGTCCATGAATAAGGAATTTATTGCTAGCGCACTCGAGCAGATGTAACTTCGATGGAATGCTCACTCGCTGTCTGCGATATGTATGCGACAGTAGAATCCCAGACCAGAGAGCAGTGTCGGCAGCAGTACTGGCTGTAGCTTGCAGTCGGGAGGTTGGGCAGGTCGTGGAGAGCGATGGCGGTGCGTGAACGATGTAGTATAAGGTAAAACCAAAAATTACTATTCATAGCCGCGTGCATATGTAATTTGTAACAACTAATTTTTTACTATTGTTATATCAAGTCCAATGTAAATGTTTTTAAAAAATCTTTTAATAATAATCTTCCTTATAAAATTAACTTTTGGCAACCATTCATTTGAATCTAAAGATTTTACTAATTTCTCCTACCCATGGCCATCTCTATTATCGTAAAGAAAAATCAGTTGTTTCTTTTTAAATATGACAAATATAGCGGCGAGCATTGCACTGCGCTGCGCCAGAAAAATTTCTTATAGGAGCAGATATATACGCGTTATACATCATTGAGGTAAGAATTTTCAATTTATTAAGAATGACTTTTCGGGGCCATGACACAGCATTGCTGACGTCCAAATTTACCAGTGTAGCTTCAAAGCCAGTTAATTATTGAAATGTTATATATGAGTCACAATTTTATTGAGATGTTAGTCACATTTTTATTGCGAGGTTACGGAATTTAAACTGTTAGGAGGTTATAAGGGGGTTGGTCAAAAATATGAAAACAACACAAACATAACACGTTTCCATTGCTAATACTGTGCAGGAAACTGGACTGCATTTAAAACAGCTACTAGTCATATAGGAATCAATGAATACGGATCCTATATGGTTTCCAGCAGAATATTATACTATTCTTCATTCAGAATAGGGACAACCTAAGGTAGCCCCAATGGGCAACCTTATTTCCAAAGCAGACCAAAAAAGCTCAGTATTGAGATCTGATGACTGTGGTAGCCAGTGCACATGCAGCAGTTCTTCCTCGTACTCACAGTAGGTATCCTGGACGATGAAAGCTGTGTCAACAGGGACCCTCTGGTTTTGGTACACAGCGTCGTCATCGGGGAACAAATGGAATGAAACTGATCAATCAAAATAGTCGCATAATCCCTGCCACTAGCGTGCTCTTGAAGAGTAACCACGAGTTCCATTGAAATACCACGACAAGGCTGCCCAAATCATCACCGAAACTCCACCATGTTTCACTCTTGGGGCGTGAACTAAAGCAGAAGTAGCAAATAGTGTGAAACAACACCCATCCGACCAAAGGATATTCTTCCACTGCTCTACTGTCCACGTTTTATGGCTTCGGCACCAGGCCTTCCTGTTACAGCAATTTGAATTGCAGATGACTGGGGTTGGCATTAAAGCACGCCCTGCAATTTCTCGTTTATGGAGCTCCCTTCGTGTTGTTTGGTGCTGACAGGTTTCGCAAGTGCGACGTTTAGTTCTGCAGTGGTTTTTTCATCTGACATCCCAATCCCATTTATTCTCAATGAGCGTCCGGCACGAACATTCAGCACACACTTTTGACTTAACGGGTGATGTTTTTCCGTTTTTTTTTTCTTTTTGCCTCCTCAGTCTTCTGACTGCTTTGATGCTGCCCCTACGAATTCCTCTGCTGTACCAAAAATTTCTTCACAGAATAGCAATACTTTCCATATATGCCTTTTCTCATCCATTCTACGGAGAACCTCCTCTTTCATTACCTTATCGGTCCACCGAATTTTCAACATGCTTCTGTAGCACCACGTATCAAATGCATTGATTCTCTTCTGTTCCGGCTGTTCCACCGTCCATGTTTGAGTACCATACAATGCTGTGCTCCAAACGTTCATTCTAAGAAATTTCTCAAATTGAGGCAAATGATTGATATTAGTAGACATCTCTTGGTCAGAAATGTTCTTTGTGTCAATGCTAGTCTGCTTTTTGTGTCCTTGCTCCGTCCATGTTGGGTTATTTTGCTGCTTAAGTAGCAGTATTTATTAACTTCGTTTACTTCGTGATCGCCAATTCTGATCTTAAGTTAATCGCTATTATCATTTCTGCTGCTCCTCATTACTTTCGTCTTTCTTATTTACACGAGTAGATGTGAAACAAGATATACAAATTGAAGATGAAGTGGGTGTGAGGGAGTGTGAAGAAGAGGTTATGGTATCCAGGAAACTAGTTCGCCTATTATTGTATCCAGATGTTTACAGGTAACATATGACATAGTACCACCTGACGTGAGCAAACAGGTTTCAAGGAAACATGAAACTGCTCTATTCCATGCCACCTTAGATCACAATTTCAAGCAAGGATAGATTTGCTCAGACTTCTTATCGCATGCACAGTGAAATTGTGTTGATTCCTGCCCAAGTGTTATAAGTTTGTCTGTAAAGAACATGTCAGAGTAAGAGTGTCGTGTAATGAGTATTTATCGTATGACGTGGAGAACGAGTAGAAAATTATTTTTAAGGTCCTTGTATGTCATTTTACACATAATATTAAATAATTACAGTATTGTTACGTAGTGTGTTGTGTCTGAATATCTTATGTTAAAATAGGCTTAGGAACTAACAAACTAAACAGTATATATGTTCTCGTATTTCAAACGTTGCCCGTAAATAATTACAAGATAACTTAATTACAGAAAGCAACTGTGCAAATGGAATCTAAACACTGTGCATGAGTCTCTCGTTAAATTATTATTATTTTTGTAGAAATATTTTGCATTTTATCGCCATAAAGTTGCTAGCATCACTCTGGAGTCAAAAAGACGCCAGACATATAATACGTTTTTCCATAGCTGATAACATGCGAGGGATGACTGATTCTGCGATAATAGCCGCACTTGTCGGTTCTTGCTGCCTTCGGAGTTGTCTGGATGATGTTTTTCCGATAGCCTGATGGCATATCGCTAGTATCCCACCACGTGATGTCGTTTTGAGCCACTTCCACCAATAATTTTAGAAATTCTATCCCTTTTGACTTTTTTGATCATAAGTTGACGAAAATCCTTTTACATTCTAATTCCAATAATACATGCCCTGTCTCTACTCTCGTCTCTATTTTATTCCTCGATCACCGAGCGAAGAGGCGCAGTGGGTAGCACACTGGACTCGCATTCGGAACGACGACGGTTCAATCCCATGTCCGGCCATCCTGATTTAGGTTTTCCGTGATATCCCTAAATCGCTCCAGGCAAATTCCGGCATGGTTCTTTCGAAAGGGCACGGCTGACTTCCTTCCCCGTCCTTTCCTAATCCGATGAGACCGATGACCTCGCTGTCTAGTCTCCTCCCCCAAAACAACCCAATTCTTCCTCCATCACGTAATCAGACAAGTCATCCCCATCAGAGATGCCTTCAGTGTACTATTTCCACCTATCCGGTCTCTCCTCTGCTTTTAACAGTGGAATTCACTTTCCACTCTTATTGTTACCGTCCTTGTTTTTAATTTCACCACAGGTTGTTTCGAAGTTTCTGTATGGTGAGTCAGACCTTCGTGCAATGATGTCTTTTTTGATTTCCTAGCGTTTCATTTAGTTTCTACCTATCTCTGTTCCGGAATACGTCCTCGTAGGAAGAATTCATGCGAAGCAAATAAAGCCGAACACGGCATCCTACACCACCTGATACGTTGAAATGAGCTCGTATGGTAGCTAAACATCTACATCTTTGTCAGCAGAAGAACGAGTCTCGAATCTCAACTGTGACACACATTTAGCCTATTAGCTGAAGTTTACATGGAAAATTAAAAGAATCTCTCTGCTGAAGACAGGTCACTCACTTTGTCTGTGAAGCATAATAACACTGCCACTAATTCTCTCGTGAATGTGGTTCTTAATGGAGCAAGTGTGAGGACTGACTTCGAAAGAGTCGCAAATTGCATGAAATCTGAATAAGCATTTATGTATTTAGAAAAAGAACACAAATCCTTATGTCTTACACACACACAAAGCCTTCAACGAATCGTGTGACTTTTTAACGCCATACATTTACAACAACCAGGAAAAAACAGTCCTATGTTCATATCTACGTCCATAAGGTCATTTAATGAGCTGAAAATCAATGACATAAAGTACTTGCAAATTCAGCTGAATGAACAGAAAATGGATAATGATTTCCACTTGTTCCAACCAGGTCGTGAAACCGAAAAACGAATGTAACAAAGTTCCGATGAAATGTACTTCAAAATTATCTCGCGTGAGTAGATCTGATAACAACGTAACGAATAATTACTTGAATGCAGCACAAGAAAGCAACAATCTCACCACACTTCTGGACGATGTCGCTACAACGTGCCCATTTCATTATCTGATTGCGTGGTGTCTGTTCTTTCTCGACATGTCCGAAACAACAGACACCACGCGTTCATATACCTGATTCGCGTGGACGGGAATGGATCCTCCTCCTTCAGTTGGGTTGCACAAATACGTCCCACATTCCACGGGAATCTCAGAGTAGCGAACATGGAGGAAATGGACAGGGATTGCGGAAATGTGGCGCCTCGAGGGAATGTGGATCGGCCTTGAGGTGTGTCGAGATAGTGCACACATTTGCAATAACACTGTGTCTGGCATGGAGCGGTGGTTAATCCACCTGCCTAGTAGGTAGGAGATCCCGAGTTCGAATCACGATCCGATACACATTATTACTCGCCCCGCAGATTCGGAGTACTGTCTCAATACAGCTGACACCAATAGTCGTTTTCCATTCTTTCTCCCTCTCTCTCTCGCCCCCACCCCCCTCCATCTTCAACTTACATAAAACGTTTCAGTATCACAAGATAAGAGTGTACACTAAATAGTTAGCGATGTGCTATAGGTGAAAAAAGCAGAGCAGCGGGTAGAAACCAAGAGTTTAGCTTTTGTCACACGATCTATGCGGCGTCTCGCCAACCAATCTCCGCGCCAAAAAATATTATTCACTGACTGTTAAGAGTTTAAGAAGCGTGCTACAGACAAGTTTTTACGCTTCTCAACCAAAGACGAGACTACTCTATCAGACGAAAGACTGACTTCAGGGCTCGGACAAAAATGTGAAAACATTGCGAGAAATCCATGCTTGAACATAAATATAGGTGCTTGCCAGGCCTGCATCTGGCGTCGTTCTATTCGTCCACCAGCGGCACCAGTGCAACGTTCTCATTACGCTGCAACTGTCAGTCGCGGTTAGAGTGGTGTTCTGTGCAGTTATGGGTGTATTATGTCTGAACTAAGTGACTTAGAACGTAGGCACAATGTTGCCATTCGTTTGGTGGATACTTCCGTAACCAAGGTAGTCGAAGTGTTTGGTGTTTCAAGAGGCACCCTATCGAGGTTTTATACAGCATACAGGGAAAGCGAAAAAACATCATTCGCAAAGTCGCAACGCGAACGAAAATGTGTGTTACGTGACCGCTCACTGACGCTCACTGAAGAGTTCAAAAATGGCTCTGAGCACTATGGGACTTTGCTGCTGAGGTCATCAGTCCCCTAGATCTTAGAACTACTTAAACCTAACTAACCTAAGGACAACACACACATCCATGCCCGAGGCAGGATTCGAACCTGCGACCGTAGCGATCATACGGTTCCAGACTGTAGCGCCTAGAACCGCTCGGCCACCCCGGCCGGCACTGAACAGTTTCATGACGAAAAATCAGAGGACGACAGCCTGCAAAAGCCACTGCAGGACTCAACATCGCACTCGTGAACCCTATTAGTAACAAAAGAACACGAAGGGAGCACCATAAGGAGGGAATTGAGGGCGAGCATGAATTTAAAAAAAAAACTCATCAGTGCTGCAAATGCCCGCAACAGGAAGACGTAGTGCTCAAGCCGTAAAACTTGGAATACGGAGCAATGGGAGAATGTTATTTGGTCGAACGAGTCTTGCTTCACACTGTTTCGTTCTTCGATTTACTTTACGTCCCAAGCGTGAATAATGGCATATAGTTGTATCGTGGGCCTCGTTGTTACTCTGAAAGGTTTCTTTGCTACCGAGGATTCTGTGACCATTTGGGTTCATCAGGTCCAACCTATGGTACACTGTTTGTTCCCCAGTGGTAATGCTATGTTCTAAGAGACAGGGCTCGTTTCCACACAGCTCGCATCGTTCTGCCCCGTCGGTGGTTCGACTACTCCTCTGGCATGGGTGTGTGTGTCGTCCTTAGAGTAAGATACTTTCCGTTAGATTTAATAGTGTATAAGCTTAGGGACCGATGACCTCAGCAATTTGGTTCCATAAGACCTTACCACAAATTTTCAAACTTTCGCATCGTTCAGGACAGGGTTTGTGAGTGGCAGGATTAATTGTTGCATGTCCTCTAGCCACCATAATCAACAGATCACAATATTATTCAGCCTTTTTGCTCTACTCTGGAGACAAAGATGCGCCTGATCTTTATCCACCTCCATCAAAAACGTTCAAATATGTGTGAATTCCTTAGGGATTCAGACTGCTGACGTAATCGGTTCCTGAACTTAACACACTACTTAGACTAACTTAAACTAACTTATGCTGAGAACAATACACACACCAATGCCCGAGGGGGGAACTCGAACCTCCAGCGGGAGGGGCCGCGCAATCCGTGCCATAGCTCCTAAAGCTCCTCAAACCGCTGGATGGCGCTGCCATAGGTCAAACGGATATCAACTTATTTTTTAAAAACAATAGGAACCCCCTTTTTATTACATATTCGTGTAGTACGTAAGGAAATATGAATGTTTTAGGTCAACCACTTTTTTCGCTTTGTGACAGATGGCGCTGTAATAGTCACAAACGTATATGTACGTGGTATCACGTAACATTTCGCCAGTTCGGACGGTATTAGCTTCGTGATACATTACCCATGTTAAAATAGACCTTTTACCAATTACGGAAAAGGTCGATATCGTGTTGATGTATGGCTATTGTGATCAGAATGCCCAATGGGCGTGTGCTATGTATACTGCTCGGTATCCTGGACGACATCATCCAAGTGTCCGGACCGTTCGCCGGATAGTTACGTTATTTAAGGAAACAGGAAATGTTCAGCCACATGTGAAACGTCAACCACGACCTGCAACAAATGATGACGCCTAAGTAGTTGTTTTAGCCGCTGTCGCACCTACTCCGCATATCAATAGCAGACAAATTACGCGAGAATCGTGAA
The DNA here is from genome assembly GCF_023864275.1 of Schistocerca cancellata. Lineage (NCBI taxonomy): Eukaryota > Metazoa > Arthropoda > Insecta > Orthoptera > Acrididae > Schistocerca > Schistocerca cancellata. The sequence goes on along the minus strand of NC_064627.1, from coordinate 906,379,438 downwards.
TCTCCAAACCGTCGGTGTTGAGAATGCTACATCAACATCGATTGCACCCGTACCATATTTCAATGCACCAGGAATTGCATGGCGAAGACTTTGTACGTCGTGTACATTTCTGCCACTGGGCACAAGAGAAATTACGGGACGATGTCAGATTTTTTGCACAGCGTCATTCACCAACAGCGGTAACGTAAACTGGCATAATATGCACTATTGGGCAACGGAAAATCCACGATGGCTGCGACAAGTGGAACATCAGCGATCTTGGCGGGTTAATGTATAGTGCGGCATTATGGGAGGAAGGATAATTGGCCCCATTTTATCGATCGCAATCTAAATGGTGCAATGTATGCTGATTTCCTTCGTAATGTTCAACCGATGTTACTACAAGAGGTTTCACTGCATGACAGAATGGCGATGTACTTCCAACATGATTGATGTCCGGCACATAGCTCGCGTGCGGTTGAAGCGGTATAGAATAGCATATTTCATGACAGGTGGATTGGTCGTCGAAGCACCATACCATGACCCGCACGTTCACCAGATCTGACGTCCCCGGATTTCTTTCTGTGGGGAAAGCTGAAGGATATTTGCTATCGTGATCCACTGGTAACGCCTGACACCTTACGTCAGCGCATTGTCAATGCATGTGCGAACATTACGGAAAGCGAACTACTCGCTGTTGAGAGGAATGTCGTTAGACATATTGCCAAATACATTGAGGTTGACGGACATCATTTTGAGCATTTATTGCATTAATGGGGTATTTATAGGTAATCACGCTGTAACAGCATGCGTTCTCAGAAATGATAAGTTCACTAAGGTACATGTATCACATTGGAACAACCGAAATAAAATGTTCAAACGAACCAACGTTCCTAATTTTAATCTGAAATACCTACCTGTTACCAACTGTCCGTCTAAAAATGTGAACCACATGTTTGTGACTATTACAGCGCCATCTGTCACAAAGCAAAAAAAGGGGCCCACTACAACACTCATATTTCTTTACGTACTACACGAATATGTAATAAAAAATGGGGGTTCCTATTTTAAAAAAACGCAGTTGCTATCCGTTTGACCTATGCCAGCACCATTTAGCGGGCCAACCATATCGCCATCTAGTTTCCCCCTTCAAGCTAGACAAGTTTCGTTCTTTGTAGTTTTTTCGTTTGACGCTTATTTCGTGAGATATTTGGCCCGGTCACGATCAATGGACCACCACGTATATGTTCCAGAGGCTCTTGGTCATATACCGAAGCGCCAAAGAAAGTGGTATGGGTACTCAAATACAGAGATATGTAAACAGGCAAAATAGGGCGCTGCTGTCGCCAACGCCTATAAATAGCAACAAGTGTTTTACGCCGTTGTTAGATCGGTTACTGCTGCTACAATGACAGGTTATCAAGATGTAAGTTAGTTTGAACGTGGTGTTATAGTTGGCGCACGAGCGCTGGGACACAGCACCTCCGAGGTAGCGATGAAGCTGGAATTTTCCCGTACGACCATTTCACGAGAGTACCGTGAATACCAGGAATCCGGTGAAACATCAGATCTCTGACATCGCTGCGACCGGAATAGATCCTGAAAGAACGAGACCAATGACGTCTGAAGAGAATCGTTCAGTGTGACAGAAGGGCAACCCTTCCGCAAATTGCTGCAGCTTTCAATGCTAGGCCATCAACAAGTGTCAGCGTGCGAACCATTCGACGAAACATCATTGATATGGGCTTTCGGAGCCGAAGGCCCACTTGTGTATCCTGGATGACTGCACGACACAATGATTTACGCCTCACATGGGCCTGTCAACATCGAGATTGAACTGATGTTGAGTGCAGACAAGTTGACTGGTCGGACTAATCTCGTCTCAAATTGTGTCGGAAAGATGGACGTAAATGGGTTTGGAGACAACATCATGAGTCCATGGGCCCTGTAACTCAGCAGTTGAAGGTGGTGGAGGCTCTGTAACAGATGTCTGCATTATCTCCGATTTTTACCGGCGAGTCCTACTCGCCCCTCTGACTCTCGGAGTATGCGGCCGAGCGTACTCTTCCGCCGGCTGTGGACAGCCGATCGCCAGCGCTCGGCCGAGTGCGCCAAACGCTCGGCCGGTCGCCAGTAACCGGTGGACTCAGTGCCAGCGAGCGGCGCTTCGTCACACTCCTTGAGATCGGAGGCCACCGCTTCACATTAACCACTCACTTATTTCTTTTACAAACGTCTTTCGTTGTTTACTACCAGTTCTATGAGCTAAATAATACACTTGTATATGTTACATTTGATGTTCGTTAATATGTTGCAGACTACTGGAGTTTCGCCTTTGAGGTTATCATGTATTCCAGCAATTGTAACGTTAAAAACTGTAATGTCTATATTTATTAGTTTGTTCCATTCGGTAGACAATCGGAAACACAGTAGTCTAATCATGGACTATGTGTAGCCCATCTCCAAACTTGGCCACGTATACGTTGTCCTAATATTGAATGCAGGATCGGGAAGGAACGATGGAGTTAAAAGTAATACTCATGAAATTTTGTTGCACAAACGTTAATTTCTGAACAAATTATGACCTGTAAATAACGTTACAAGTGAATCATGACTATACAATTCGTTTTTCGTCATTGGTGCTCCCTGATACACAGGCGTCATTTGTGTTCCTGGAGCTATTACTACAGCTGGCGGTTTGAACTTCTTCCTGTGAAGTCAGTGAAAGTGGAATCATACATTTATAGAGTTTGAGAAATGTTTCCTTCCTTGTGATTACGTGGTATGTTGTGAATACTTACGTAATTGTGATGGATCAATAAGAGATCATTCACCTTGTCTGATTCGAGGCACGATCTTTGATGGACAGTAGGCGACCGGCCTGGCTAAAATTTCTCTCGCTGGCAGCACTAGTGGCAGGAATACAGTCAACTCTTCTGGCTACTACCAACAGCCTTGGAAATAACCCCGCACGCGTTTTCCACCACTGCAAAATTTGTCCTTCGGCACAGCTACAGTAGGATTTGGAAAGCGAAAGGTACCTGTCGAGTTCATTGGTAGTAACTGTGTGTCCATCTTCGTCGTCCTCATCCGAACTCCAACCCATCCTGGACTTTTTCATGGAAAGAACTTGGTCACTGTTTGCTTGAATGGACTCTAAACATGAATGAAAACATCCGTAAGATATTCCTGTCACCTTCAAATATGTATACATCGTAGTTAGAATTACTGGTTACTAAACGACTATATTTACGGTGACATTTTATATATATCGCACAAGTTACATCAAAACGCATTGTGGAATGTTTAAGCTGCGAAACCTTTCCCAAATATCACATTGTAGACGTAATAAATGTTGATCTAACGAAAGATGGCAGATTAGACAAACAAACATTCGTTTACTAATTGGTTTCAGTGAATGAACCTTACCATTTACGGGCAGTTCCGAGTACAATCGTCGAACTTCATCATACGCGGCTTGCTTTTCGTCTACTGTGAGTTTCTTCAAATGACGCTGTGATGGCCAACGAACCGTGGCAACGTAATGGATAGCCTCAATTTTGCACTTCTCTGTGATGAAGTATGCTGCTCACCTTTTTATTTTCACCATGAGCTCAAAAGGAAACCCAATATACATAACTGCACTCTGATAATTCAACAGTTGTATAAAGGATCGTAACCTATAGAAAGTGTCCTTACCTCGTTGTTACTGTCTATTGGTTCACAATGACGTAACAGACTCCTGTACCACGGCAGCACACGTTCCAGCGTTGTTATCTTTGCAGTTTCCAAATCCAAACTCGCTTCTTTAAAGGGGGTTGGAAAAGCGACAACGCTCGTACGCACCCTTCTTGGAAGGTTTCTAAGAGTGTCGATTGCCCCAGGGATTCTAGTAGATCTCGAATATCGTCGATTTGACTTATGACGGAATTGAGCTTTAACAGTATACTGTTCCACCGAGTTACAGCTTCTTGCTTCACTTAGTGCCGCAGACGCCCCGAGTGACCTGATCTCTTCAAGTAGCCTACTATAGCTCTTGCTAATAGTAGACACGACAGGATTTCAGGGGCTTCGTCTTCTAAAAACGTCTCTTGAAATGTGTGACGAAGCGCAGTCATCAAGCAGTGATCAAAGCAAGGCATACGGTCGTAAGATTCAAGCGCCTTCTTCATATTAGCTCCTTGGTCGGTGACAAAGTAACATTTCGTAAGATCATTCTTGTTAATTCCTAACTCGAGCATCCACTCTTCGATTTCGTGCCGTATGTTCTCTCCTGTCTTAGGTACGTCCGGAAACTCGGTTGTTATCAAAATAAGCGTTTCTAGCTGCCACTCATCATTCACATAATGCGACTCCACAGTCAAAACATGTCTCTTCTTGTAGTTATCAGACCACAGATCAGCGTCTAAAGCGCACATTTTGTTCTTTAAGGCACATATTAGCTTGGGCACCATTGTCACCCGTATTTTGTCTGCCTTTTCTTTAATATGCCGCGATACAGTGGTAGGGTGCGGAAGAACATCTTCTATACGTATTGACTTTGCCGTAAGTGGCGCCAACATTGATGAGCTCCTGCGAATAATTCTTGGAGCCAATCTTACTACAAGCATTTAACGGTAGCAAATCTATTCCACTCATATCGACCAACCCATCAACAACAACTTTCTTTATGCTACTTGGTACTGCCAGAGGCCGGTGGACTTCTGCTCCGCATTTACTTTTGCAGTGCCGTATCATATCTGTTGTATTTGACTGGTACGAAAGTATGGTATCACATGTGGTACATTGCACGACACCAGCAGAAGCCTGCGTGACAGGATCCACTACAAGTGCAAACGATTTCCAAGCTTCACTTTTCGCCTCCTCTTCCGACATGTCTTTCTTCTTCAGAACTAATGAGCCGCTCCTAATTCTCTCCACAATACTTCTGTTCGTTTCATGAATAGGACGTTTACGACCTATACTTGGTTTATCCATAGCGCTGTCTGCGCTGCTCAAAGCCAGGTCGTCAACTGCGTTTACACACGTTTCTAATGCAATTCGGCACTGTAGAGCGCGCGGCGGTTGTGCTGTCACCGGCCGAGATTGTGAGTACGCTCGAGCGCCCGGCAGTGCTCGACAGTCCAACCGATAATTGAGAGGTGGAGAACAACCGGCCACATGGTGCATTAGACGGCCACAGCTGTATCGCAGCGTGGGCCTTTCCCAGCCATCGAGCAGCGGCACGAAGTGGGAAATGCTCGAGCGGTTGTTTCCATCGAAATGCAGAGCTCTACTCTGTAACTATGTGGGCTGTGTGCAGTTGGGGTTATATGGGACCCCGATACGTGTAGATACGATTCTGACAGGTGACACGTACGTAAGCATCCTATCTGATCACCTGCATCCATTCATGTCCATTGTGCATTCCGAAGGACTCGGGCAATTCCAGCAGGACAACGCCACACCTCACGTTCAGAATTCTAGAGAGGCTCGAGGGACACTCTTCTGATTTTAAACACTTCCGCTGGTCACCAAACTCGCCAGGCATAAACACTGTTGATTTTATCTGGGATGCCTTGCAACGTGCTGTTCAGAAAAGATCTTCACCATCTCGTCCTCTTATATATTTGTGGACAGACCTGCAGGATTCGTAGTGTGATTTCCCTCCAGCACTACTTCAGACATTAGTCGTGTCCGTGTAACGTCGTTTTGCGCCAGTACTGCTTGCTCGCGGGGGCCCTACACGATATTAGACAGGTGTACCTCTTTCCTTGGGTTTCAATATAGCGGCCACTTTTTACTAAAGTGACACCCTAGTGATACTCAGATTTCTGATCGCCTGTTGCAATTGATCTAATCTGCTGCAGTTTGTGTATATCGTCATACAAAACAAACAAAAACGGAATTTCAGTTCGTTTCTTGTGATTTTTATTGCTATCTTAAATGCATTTATTGTATTTTCCTTATGATATTCCGTTTGTAACATTTCAGTATGTACATTCATAACTTATGTCAAATACGACTTCAAGAGAAAATCAGAGGATGTCTGGACAGAGTATTTGCTGATTCAATTGTGAAAGAACTGATAAAAAAGTCGTTACTTTACATAAAACTACTATGTCTATCATTATGAAAGGAAATTTTTCCAGCTAGTTCTCTGCGAAAAATATTGTTACGAATACACTCGAATTTGACCATTTATGCTAAGTTCCTTTTGAGTTAAATAGTGTATTGGAAGGTGTATCTCCATAGCCAGATCAAAGAAAATTGTAAAGAGTATGTGGCTGAGTCAGTGAATCAGACTGCAGCCCACCAGCTAGCGGCTAAAGAGCTCCGCTTGCTGCGGTAAAGAGTAATAGCGAGTTCCCCGATGATATCAGGCAGTGTCCACTGTCCGGGCGACTGGGGCCCTAGCTCTGGGGAAACAATTCCAATTACCGCATACCTCGCCGCACCGCGACGCGACGCAGCGTTGTCTTCCGCGCCGCGGCTATTGGACTCACGTCGTGTCCCCAGAGAGGGCGCCGCCCGCGACGCCCACACAAATCCTCTTTCCCTCTCTGCCTGTTTTCCGTTTGTTAAGGGAAAAGCGCTCAGCGGTGCGAAAGCTCAGTGAGCTTTTGTCGGCCTCGACTTTCAATATAGCGGCCACTTTTTACTAAAGTGACACCCTAGTGATACTCAGATTTCTGATCGCCTGTTGCAATTGATCTAATCTGCTGCAGTTATTCTGTTCTCGTGTATGGAGCTGTAGTACGTTCCTGGATTCATTATTTGTAACTCGAAACTTCATATATAGGCTTCCGCAGAGCAGTACAGCTTAGAGAATCTGTCAGTTCAGGTTTTTTCGTATTTCCGTGACACTATCCTATGTCTGAAACAAATGTGTGACCTTCGTGTTGCCCTCATTTGTATACATTCGATATCTACTGACAGTTCTATTTGATGTGGGGCCTACACACTTGAGCAATATTCCAGTGTGGATCATACGGGGGGTTCTCTAAGCAATGTTCTATGTGGACTGACTGCAGTTATTTTCGATGTATCCTACGAATGAACCAAATTGTGGCACCCGCTCTACTTACGGTAGACCCTATGTGAACATTGAATTTTCGAACTTAAAAAATTATAAGGAACAGTCAAATATAAAAGAGACAGGTGGAGAAAAAGTAAGTAAACTGTCTATTATTTCAAAAGTAATCGCTATAACCGTTAATAAATTTATCCCGAAGAGAAGCATAACGGTCAGTGCCTTCATGGAAAAATTTTTGCGATTGCTTGCAGAAGCATAACTATACCGAGGCATGCTTCGTCTGATGCAAATCGTCGGCCACGAATGTCTTTCTTCAGGGATCCGAAAACATGGAAATCGCATGGAGAGAAATCGTGACTATACGTAGGGCTTCTTTTGGAAACGTTTGCAGCGTACTCGAAACAACCCTGGAAACTAAGAAATGTTTCAGTCACATGAATTACTGTACACCCGCCTTTCGAGGACCTAGATCGTCTTTAACATTACAAAGAATTTTAGATTTTGTTGATAGGAGTGAATGGCATGTTATTGTCGGAGTATGTCGAACTCTCCAGGTATTAGACTAGAATGAGGTAGGTAAGTAATTCGCATTTTCTCTGCCAATCTCTCAGTCTCTTTCTCAGCATTTCTTGATTTAAACTGCAACGCCGGTCAATTTGACGATCTCCGTATGCACTCGTTCGGAACACTAATCCCTATTTCATCCGAAGAAAGCTGGAATGAGGATAGGATGGTTTTTCCTGACACTTTATAGGATAACTTTAAACTCTGTACAATCCATCGGATCGGAGATCTAATCTGACAGGATAGTTTTCGCCTCACCTATGGATGCAGCAAGTGTAGTTATAAAGTGCCAATTATCAAGGTTGCTCCCAAACTCTACGATCAAAATTACATAGATGGTAAGGGATCAAAAAATTCATTTCTTTGAAACAAAGGAAATAACAATAATATTATCTTGGAATTCTTCCATTTGGACCGCGTTTTGCATAGAAAAACAGTAATATCAGAAATTGAGTCCGCCTTGATGCAAAACACCTTGTTATTCGTTTATTGCTTCATTATCTCAAACTTGTTTCGGCGACAAATATCACCATCGGTGAGGTTTTTTAAATCTAAAACATGCAGAAAATGTCATGGTTGTACAAACACAGTAAAACATTATTACATTTTTACAATTCGTCTTTTGAAATATAGTTTTCTATTGATACTCTCATAACTACCTTATTTATTGTATGTTACAGCATGTTTTAAGCAATTATTGGCGCTGTTTGCGACATATTTTCTGTGCTCTTTTTTCTGTTGCCGTCTTTTTACCCAATAACATTCAGAACAAACAATACAGTTCAGAAAAGACTAAGACCAGTTACAAAAACCTCAGACAAATTAAGCAACGCTGGAATATATCAACTCTCTTGCAACTCCTGTCAGGCCCACTACATAGGACAAACAAGCAGAAATTTCCGATCGAGGTACACAGAGCACATGACAGGTCTAAGAAGTGACAGCACACATTCAACTTTTGCAGAACATCTAACGAACAAAAACCATAACCCCGCTAACATCGAAAACGATCTACGCATTCTGAGAAACAGCAACAGTCTATACCGACAACTAACAATACAAGAAAATTACTACATACAAAAGGCCATAGTCAAAGGGAAAAATGTAATAAATGAAAACACAACACCCTGCAACAACACACTCTTTACCGCTCTGAGAAAACTGACCAAGGACACAGAACACAAAGCACACACGCGCAAAAGAACCACTTCACCATCACGCACAGAGACATAAGTAATGAACATACGTCGTCATAATTCGTGCTACAGTTTTTCGTAGCCTTTCTCGCCACATGCGATACGCCTCTCGCGACACACGAGAACAGCAAGATGGCGTAATATTCTGGATCAGAAACAAAGTGAAAAAGTTTTGTTTTTCTGTGTATAAAAGCTGCCACATACCATCCAACGAACGTGAGTACGCGAATACCTAACCAACAGCTCAGTACACACCAAATAACTGGTGTCCACAACACTACCGCAACCCCAAGTATATACTGCTGACATACGAAGTTCACCTTCTAGTATTTGTTAACTAACAGCCGCTCACATAGGTGCAGATGACATGATGTTCGCTAAGTAAAAAGACGGCAACAGAAAAAAAGACCACAGAAAATATGTCGCAAACACATCAATAACTGCTTGAAACATGCTGTAACATACAATAAATAAGATAGTTATGAGAGTATCAATAGAAAACTATATTTCAAAAGACGAATTGTAAAAATGTAATAATGTTTTACTGTGTTTGTACAACCATGCCATTTTCTGCATGTTTTAGATTTAAAAAACCCCACTGATGATGGTGATATTTGTCGCCGAAACTAGTTTGGGATAATAAAGACATGAACGTATAACAAGGTGTTTTGCATCAAGGCGGACTCAATTTTTGATATTACTGTTTAAAAGAAATATCAGTTGGAGGAATCGCAGGAACTGTTAAATGATCAAAGTAACGGTTGCTAGTCTCACTGGAATTCTTAAAATACAATTCATCTCTATAATTAACAATACACCCAATATCTAATTTGGGTTATGGGGTGGGAAGTGGGTGGGGAGCTGATGCCTCTTTTACTGTGAATGACTAAACGTTTTGAGATTTCCCGAGGAACAAGGCTCTTGGTACACTAACTAGTCGGTATCTGTGATATACATCTTTTTGTTTAGTTAGTTGGGATGTGAGCTTGATTTGTGAAATTTTTTTCTGTTGGTGGGGAAGAACTGATCTGAGTATGTTCTTCGTTAAAATGTCAGTCTGTGTTCGTAATCAGTTGTGCGTGGCGTGGAAAAGAACCTTCTTTCACCAAGTAGTTGCTGTTATTAACTGGTTTGTTTTCTCGCTGAGTGGGGTTAGGCAACAGCTTTGGCAAAAATGTTTGGCAACCCAGATTGGCAACACTTTTAAATGAGTTTTTATAATAGTCTTACTATTGTTACTGAGCGAGGTGGCGCAGTGGTTAGCACACTGGACTCGCATTTGGGAGGACGACGGTTCAACCCCGTGTGCGGCCATCCTAAATCGCCCCAGGAAAATGTCACTATGGTTCCTTTGAAAGGGCACGGCTCACATCCTTCCCCATCCTTCCCCAATCCGATGAGACTGATCTCTTCGCAGTTTGGTCTCCTCCCCAAAATCAACCCTCTTACAATTGTTAATCTGAAACTTCCTGTCAGATTAAAACTCTGTGCCGGACCGAGACTCGAACTCGGGACCTTTGCCTCTCGAGGGCAAGTGCTCTACCAGCTGAGCTACCCAAGCAGGACGCACGCCCCGTCCTCACAGCTTTACTTCTGCCAGTACCTCGCCTCCTACCTTCCAAACTTTACAGAAGTTTTCCTCACAGTTTTAATCTGCCAGGAAGTTTCATATCAGCGCACACTACGCTGCAGAGTTGCACTCATCTGTTACGTGAGGGTGGCCGCTGAAGTTTCAGTATGGTCTAATAGTCACTGATAGCGTGAGACACCAATCTGGCAACTCAAGATGGTGAGCAGAGTTATGTGTGTCAAGCACCGATTCTCTGGCAGCCATGTAATCAAAAATACAGTGATATTAACGTTATACTTTGTTTAGAAAGAACTTACACGCAGTAGTGAATGGTGGCATCTCGATGGTAGGCGTCGACCCTGGGCAGCACAGTTTACGTCAGCCCCACAGCCTCAGTAAATTTGAGAAAAAAAAGGCATGATTCCACCATGCTTTGTTTTAGATTACTTTCTTTGCACTACTAGTTTCAGGCACAATCTACTTTCAAGTGCGTCTATAGTAATCAGTGTGGATACACAGTTGCCATTTCGTTAAAAAGTCCTGTGTCATGCAGATCTGTACACAGCTGACGACAGTGCTGTGCACTTGTATGGTTATAAGACGACGTTTTAAGAAACTGACAACGATGCGTCCACATCTGCGACTACAGATGCAGTGAGTGAAGCTAGTAGTACAAATAAAGTAATGTAAAACACAGCCTTGTGGAATCATGTCGGTTCTCAAAGTAAGGTGGTGTGTTGGCACCACACATACGTCAGCAGGCAGCAGCATGGCCGCGGCAGAGTCGCTGTGTTCGCAGCCTTGAGACTATGATGCACATCAGGAGTTCCGCCAACAGCAAGGGAAGGACGTGCTTGACATCAGTGCTAGGTGAGGTTCGGATGCACTCAGGCGCAGGCTGTGGACCCGGTATCCATCGAAACTGTCCAGGAGACCGCAGCCGTAAGGCGTCTGTTTGGGCACCAACAGTATCAGGCCTAGGAGTGGTTGATAAGCCAACAGCTGGCAAACGCGACAGCAAGTTGTAGATAAGGCTAGGGTGACCACATCAGGTGGACACCTAGAGTGGAGTGTCTCTGGTCACGCGACAGTATACGACAGACACTACTACGATGCAGTGGCTAGCGTTTATAATCGATTGCCCCTGTTTTATAATAAAGCATCGTTTCTGGGCAAATAGAGGGGCTGAAACGGCAACGTAAGATAAATCCGCTCGCCACTGCTCTTGGTGGGTATCTTATACTACACGTTCACAGCTCTGTTTCTGTCCTGACAGCAGAATGTCTCAGTTAGCATGCAGGCAGCGACGTCTGCTAGGGAAGCTGTTGTTACAACAGATCTGTCGTTAAACTCTGTTACAGTCCTAGAACCAGTGAAGTATGATTAACATCATTTGTATACTGTCCAGTCCGACTCTTGTTGGCGGTAAAATGGAAATGTCGTGTGGCTAGGGCCTCCCGTTGGGCAGACCGTTCGCCTGGTGCAGGTCTTTCGATCTGACGCCACTTCGGCGACCTGCGCGTCGATGGGGATGAAATGATGATTATTAGGACATCACAACACCCAGTTCCTGAGCGGAGAAAATCTCCGACCCAGCCGGGAATCGAACCCGGGCCCTTAGGATTGACAGTCTGTCACGCTGACCACTCAGCTACCGGGGCGGACTTTGTTGGCGGTGACAGTAGATAAGTCCTGAGACACTCCCGGTGACAGTAGATAAGTCCTGAGACACTCCTTACACTCCCGTGATGGTTGTCCTGGGGCACTGTCTAAGTGACTGCTGAATGGAGCTATGTCTCTGCTTATATTTGGATTTGTCAGATGGATGTCCACGTGGGAAATATTTGTGTAACGCAAAGCGGATGCGTAAGATAGTTGTGTACACTGTGTCCATAACCTCTGGAGGAAAGAGGAGTCCATTTGCTTGAATGTGTTGCCCATGACAGGAGTTTGAATTCTATGCCACTAATTCGCTCCATACTACGTCATTCGGAGTATGCATTTCATGACCTCGTTGATGGGTGCTTATCTTCTCCAACATGTTCCAAGAACATCTCTTCCATTTCCCCTATGACAAAAACATTTTGGGGAGAACCTTGGGTTGTTACTTGTGGTCTGATCGGTCCCCTTACTCGAGAGTTTCTGCGCAGTAAGATAAATTTATCTCAACTATGATGACGCTTGTTGCTAAACACTGTGCTTGTATTCGGCTTTCCGATTACCAACTGTTAATTCACGGTGCATGAAATGCCGTCCCGTAAGAATGCTCCACCTTCAACAAGAAATATTCGTCTGTATGCAGCAGTCATCTCCATCCTGAACACATGAAATAGGATTGTATATTACTTTTCAGGATGACGACACCAACGTTGGTTAGACAGACAAATTTTTGTTATGAGAATTTATTAGGCCATTGGCACGAACGTGTCTCTCAAACACTGGTCATTCAGGACGTCTTGAGACCCTAGGATTTCTTTTCCAACTATTAGAGCTCTATCTGAAAATATTCTGCTTCGAGTGCTGTATCATATGTATAAAATTTACCTTATAATTTAGGGACACCTTGAATGTTTGAGGAACAGGTCCACAGCCAAAGTTAGCTGCTGTAAGCAGCTGTATGATTCACCGGAGACTATTACACAGCGTAATAACGTCCACGAAGCCCACAAGGCGGTAGATACCGGAGCGTAGTTTGGCGCCGTCTTTCTTTACTTACGGAGCGCATTGAATACGATTATAAACTATACCTGGTCAACAAAATTTGAGCTTAACGAATATGAGACTAGATTTGTGATTAGATGGAACTGTTCATAGCCAATGGAACACACTAAATGACTCTTAATAGAGAAAAATCGTTAAAAATATTGAAGCTCAGGGAGTGTTACGGAACCATTAGTGTTGACAGTATGATGTACACACAGTCTAGAGGAGAACGAGGTTGTTCCCTGATGAAAGAAACCTAGGAAAATATAGCGAAATGCAAGAAGATGTACAGAGAATCGTACTAGTTGGACAAACTGGCAGATGAACCTCAACTAAAAAATGAAATGTAATGTAGAGAATACAAATAGGGGTTATTGTACGATTACACGATTACTGGACAACTAATATGGGAGCGTGGGTGCAGGGAGATTTGAAGAGATACCTGCTGAATATCATAGGATAGGGAGATACCATACTGACGTACATGACTTATGAAGCTTGGTCCACCCACAGAGGAGGCCATTTTCAAAAGCCTCGATAGTCTGGTACTTGAGTATGGCTCCTCGAACAGTGACCTTTACAAAATAGAGAAGACCAAAGAAGAGAAGTGCGCTTCATTCCACTCTCGTTTAAAACGGGCAAAATGTCAAGGAGATGGTCATCCTACTCGAGTGGCACACACTGCAACAGTGCTGTTTCCAATTACAATTACGAGAGTGCACGTTTCTAGATGAGTCTGACAATATATTGGTTACTCCAGAGTATATCTCGTGAAAATTCCGCGAAGGTAAAAAGAGATTCGAGTACACACGAACACTTACCAACAACGTCCGGCCCCCACCATACACCATTCGCGACTGTAACAGGAAAAGAGGGAAGTGACAGTAATACATAAGTACCATCAGCCTCCCTTCGGCGATATGATTTACGGAGTGTAGATGTTGATTTAAATGTAGCCAAAGTATATCTAACCACTCTCCAATATAGCCCTGAGTAACTGACTGATGGCTGCGACGTGGATGTCGCTGCTCACAGTACGAAGGGTGATACAAACATTAACACGTGCATGAAAACCACCTTGGAAAGATGATCTCTCATGAGTCGCGATGCATATTGGTATACGCCATTAGCAACACACGAGTACGTTGAAAACCACTGGGTGGAGATGTTATCTTTTGTTGTATTAATGAAGTGGGGCCGTCATACTTCTGGCATTGTGTCTCGCTCGTTTTAGTACCCGTCTGCGATTATCCTCTGTGAACTGCGGGCAGCTGATGGCTGATGAATCTCAGAATAACCGACTAATGCTTTAGTGTCAAATGAAGTCCATGCCGCGACAAATCACCGCCTTCATCAGGGCTGAAAAGGTTGATATATTCAACTAGGCTGGCCTCTCTAATTTAGTTACTCACAAGTATATATTAGCTGAGGAAATGTATTTTTTTGATAATTTAACATTTTGTTAGAATAGGTGTGCACCATGAAGACGATCCATACTGCTTGTATATCACTAAACAACTTTTGCAAATATATTTTCGTGTTTTAACCTCTCCCTAGCTCACAGTGTAACTCTGGGGCCTACTGAATTGCGTATGCAGTAAAAACTCACTATGTTTCATATCCTAACTGCTGTGGAGAAAGGACTGAGTACCCACAACTAGAGTTGACTAGTTAACTGATATGGATGTGTGATTTGTGTTCTAAATGATGTTGATCACAATTTAGTTCCATTAACTGGTGCGAAAGAAGAAATAGCCAACATGAATTCACAGCTAAATAATATGCATGATGAATTAAAATTCAGTAGTGAAATAGAAAAAAAAGAACGTAAGCAACATTTTACATATTAAAATAAGAAAATAAAACTCAATGCACAAATCTGGAATTTTTCGAGAAATAACCACCACAGACACATCAATTAAAAACGAATAATTAAATTCAGAAATCCATAAAAACGTATCTTTCGTTTAATGATGTGGATAGTATTAAATTTTCAATTTGATGAAGATGAGAGGAACAAAGATTTGGTGATCCTAGAAAACTCTGGCAAAGTAAATAGCTTTCAAATCACAAATAATTAAAGAGATGTACAGACAAAAACTGAAAATGAAGCAAAATCAAACGCAAATGAAATAACTCTAGAAAGAGGGTAAGCCAGGTAAAAGACTAAATTCGTACTTCTATTATGGAAAGGTTTCTAATAAAATAACCAAAACGTCTAAGTTGGAGTCCATACTGAAAATAATATTAGCAACAAATAAGATATACTACTATATAGTAGACCTATTTAATAAACCTGAGATACATGAAACTGGATGTGACTATTGTGACAAAGTGTACAATGAGAAAGCCAGTAGAAACGTTCGGATACGTTTCAAACAGCACGTATCTCATGCAATGCAAGTGCTGTTGCACTACATGCCCTAACCACAAACCTATGGTATGTCCAAAAACATTAGCGAAAGCTCCAAACTCCGGATAACGCTAAAAAGCAGAAGAAAATGAATATCTCAGAAGAACCGGTAATTTTCAGTCATTTGAAAAAGACAAGTAGCGACATCTCTTAACGAACGGACATGCTGAAGAGAAAATTTGACGCTAACTTAAAGGCACATACGGCCAACGAACAATAAAAAATCTTCTGTGTAATAAATGAAATTCAAACTTTTGTTTTACCTCAACATATATTTTAATATTTTGTATTTTATTTTCCATATAAATTTTATTTCTTACTGTTTAACGACTTTCCTGACATACAGATGCAAATATACAGTCATAATATTTGAAATTAATAGTTCATGGTGAACTTTCGTCCATGCCGGACATAGATTCAAATCTTCCAGTTACCTGATAATCCATTTCGCCGTTTTATTATCGAACATTAAGTCCAAACTCGATTTCCATTCGTTCAGTTTAATGAGGAATCCGACATAATTGATGTCTCTAATTTCACTACTGGCGCAAAATAACGGATGGTAAAGCGCGTAATGGTTTAGTCATCTTCGTACTATGTTGTTTTCTACACGCTTTCTACGCTACAGTATTTTTAAATTACGTCACTATTACATTGATTTTTATACCTTTATTTCCGTTAGAGGTATTAAGAATACAGTCGTGGAACATTCGAAATAAGGTAGTTGATGAGATACACACGATAAAAGTTTATATCTGGCACGAATTTCGCAAATAAGTATTTCGTATAGTACTGGTAATGTAATGGAATCACCAACTTCACCGACAATTTACTTAAAAATAACCAGATTAGAAAATTTTACTACGAGTAAAGCTAATTTCTTCCCATTGCCCTAATTCCTTCGAGAGTTCCTTGTTTTCTTGGTGTAATAATAGTTAGTGTTTGGGAGGCATATTGTTCCCTGACAGCATGTCTCGCTCAGGGACTCCTCCTTCGGAACTTCATGTTACACGCATTCACATTCATGACGTGTGCACTACTCCGAAATGGGATGGGGCAGTGCGTGGGGGAGAGAAAGGTGTGCCTGCTGTGTTATTTGTGTGAATACACTCACGAAGGCGGTGACCATGGAACAGCGGTCGCGAAGCCTGCAGCGTCGTCGGTGGTCAACGCGGGGCGTGACTGAGAGGTTGGTGGGGGTTGGCGGCTGCAGACAAGTTTGTAGAGAGCAGAGTAGGATATGCGGTGACAACAAGACGACCCCCCCCCCCCCCCATCGGTAGCTACGGTATCAGTGGATGACGAGTCGCAGGGGGTGCTACGCCAGAATTGGGGGCGTAGGCCTGACTAGTCTCAATCAGCCTAGCAGACGAAATTGACGCTGACGCCGCAATTGCTACTGTGAGATCAGGAAGAGATGAGAGAGTAGGTGTACAGCCAACATCATGAAGCCTTCTCCAGAGTTGATACGCCGAGGAGTTGGGATTGGTGGGAGTGCATTAATGGTCACGGAACGGCGAGGCCACTGAGTGTGGACACGCAGTAGCCATAAGGGTGGTTGGTGTTTTTTCCTCGACGAGAGAACGGCAATTCCAGGAGAGACACAAACAGGAGCCTGCAGATTACAAGAGAAGTATTAACAATGTGCTTTAGTGACTGACTGCGGTATGTTGGTCAGTTGAATGATCCAGTTAGTGTACAGTGAAGTCCACATGCTGTGCATTGAGTGTAACTAACTGTCGGTCGTATTCCAAATGGAGGGACCATAATACAGTGTTGTGTGTTGATGTTACTGTGTTTTTTGGCTCTCCGGGGGCCTGTCATTGTTTTCTTAAATTGAGAATCATGTTGATCTTGTTATTACTCTGTTGTGAGTGTAACTGGAATTGTATGTGCTACCGTACAGAGAACTGTAATGGCTAAATTTGTGGAGGTAGTATTTTAGTGGTTTGATAGTGTTGATGTAGTGACTAGCTGGTGACGGGAGTAGTTATTAGATCTAGTTTTAGTTTGACTGTAAATATAATAAAGCTCAACTATGCTGGAGAGCTGTTTTTCTGATCTATTGCTTCTACTGACGGTTACGTGTGGATACTATTTTCATTTTTGATTATTGTGTTTTACCAAGAGCCTGTACATTCTGAACTTTTTGTTGGTGTTGGTGGTCCCAGTTTTAATACTACTTGGGTAGTGTTTAATTTCAATTTTCTTTTCATTGTGCCTTAGCAGTTTTATTTTTTTATTGTGTTGTTTTTATGCCTTACACATTAAATTCAAACAAATTACTGTTTTGTCAATGGTTAGGAAGATATTTTTGTGTTTAATAAAGTTGTTTATAAACTTGCACCACTCCCAGCCTGAAACCCAACCCACCATAACTGTAAGCTACTATTTTAAAAAATGTCATTTTTTTATTATTTTTCTTTCGTATCTTGATGTTTTATAATTAACATCTGTTGCAGTGTATGCACTTTTAATCTTTTTGTGGCTATTATTATGGCAGTAGTCAAAATGATGTAAATAAATAAACGTCCTAACCCTTTCGCTGTTATGGTAGTGTATAAAGGTCCAGCTACTGAGTTCCCCAGGTTATTTGGACGTGTATATGTGCTTCGCTTGGGTCTTCTTGCAGTTTGTGTTTGCCGGAGTACTTCCTGATCCACCGGCCTCACTACTGCGGACGAGTGAATAAAAAAGTATTTATTGTACAACATAAGTTTATCGTTGCATGCTGTCATTCGTTAAAAACCTCGTTCCAATACGGTGAAACGTTAATGACATATGACGATTGATGCGACCAAATGATTCGCGATGTGCAAGGATGTGAAAAGGTATGTCGTGCGCGACCGTCCTTCGGATATTAAACTCGATAACCCCAGAACGAAGCGAGAAACCTTCCTGCTTGCAGTTATAAATAAAATTTCGATATCTTGTCGATATTTCATTCACTGCAATGTACGAGTTAAGGTCAAACATACACGAAGTTTACGTAGTGTATTTTTACTTCTGCAAAATCTTTAAAATTTCCCGCAATGGGCATATAACGTAAAGAAATACGGGACTTTGTCAAGTGAGGATAGTAGACTAATAGTTTTCTTAAAACGGCTGATAGGTATTTCATAGCTGCTGGCAAGTTCGCATTGACAGAACTGGGTGCGTCGGGGCCGAGCGCCCATTGTATATAAAACGAGACCGTTGTTATCTTAAAAATACTAGCTATCTTATCTACATTTCATTTACTGCAACGTATGAGCTAAAATAAATCATACTCAAAGTTACTCAATGCGTTTATACCCCTGCGAACTGTTGAAATTTCGTGCAATGTTTTATTTAATTTGATGGAACGCAGTAAGTATAATGGATAGAAAACAAATTCAGTTCTTTATCGAGTGACAACAAGATATGCAAAAACGTAATTTTTCACTGAATAATTTTCGAAAACTCAAATGATAAATATTTCATATCGGCTAGAACGCCATATCTCAGCAAAGGCACCAGCATATCGAGAGCAGTACAGACATAAAAAAAGCCACCTCAGCACGGAATACAGGAAGAACGTCAGTAGCATCGAAAGGATTAAATGATCTAGACAGTTTTATACGCAAAAGGTGAACGCCCATCAAGGGGAACTAAAGACAGTATAGATCCGTCCCTTTTTCCAAGCGTGTCCAAAGTCTGAGAAATGATAGCCCCTTCAAAGCTGCTTTAGAGAACCACAGGCAGTTAATACCCACATTAATAAACTGTGCCATGTCGAAGGGCAAAGCTAAATTCCCCATTTCCAGAAAATCATTTTGTGTGATGTGTCATAGTGTGGTCTTCAGGGGACAGAAGGAGTGGACAGATATTTGTCCTGAGTGCCGCCAATGCCAAGCTGGTGCCAAGGACGGTCGGCAGTGATAATCAGTTGAAGCAAGTGGAACCACCAACATCTTGTAAAGGCCAGCACCGACATCATGGTGGAAGCGATGGACGAGACTGCAGCGTGTCATCACCAGGGACTGGATTGTCGTGATCGCCTAAGTGCCCATAACATTGGACTGGGCCTAAAGGTCGTGAGGTGGTCAGCTGCTGCATGAACGGGCGAATTCTGGACATAGCTGAGAACGATGGCGTTGTGCAATTGGTGAGTTGCAGTACTGTCAGCTGACTGTCACTACAGTCTGCCTGGCTGCATGAGACATGGTTTCCGCATGGACAAAACACCCTGGTGGAGCGATTAGTTTCTTCCCCCGTCCCATGGATAGTGGTCCCATTGCAGGTGGTGAAAGGGGCTTCTGCATGTCAAGAGGAGGACTACCTGAGAGAATTTTCTGGTGACAGTTTCACGCTGTTGGTTTTTTGGTTATCACAGTGAACTGTGTGGTATATCAGTGGTGCATTGGGTGTATTTTGTAGTGACAACGTTCTACCTGAAGGTCGTAGCTGGTCAGTGAGTAGTTTGTTGGTGGGACACAGGAGTGCACCCTGTCAGAGAGAACAGTTTTGTACGCTAATTACGCGCTGCGTGGTGATTAATTGCATAAATCGTTAGGTGTTTTGTTTGCACTCAATGAGTGTAGCTGTTGAGAAGTCATCTTGTTACTTCTTGTATGGGATAGTATATAATTTATGTTTTTGTACAAGAATTTGTTAAGAAAGTTTGGCAGAGAGTTGTGTTTACCTTCACCGCTACCATGAGGTGCAACCTCATTTTCCACAACTATGTTGGAGCCAGTCTGGCTAGCTTGCACAGAAGTCACTGATAATAAATTAGCGATTACTATTTCAAATTTTGCAGTCGTTCTCGCAACTCATCTACCACAGATCTATTCTCTTGTCAAGATTTACTAACAGATCATTAATTCTATTCTTATAACGTGTAATTCTTGCTCGTAAGCACCTAACCCCATGAAGGTGGATAATTTTCATCATCAGTTTTATCAAGGCCTTAGGGACCAGCCAGAAGAAAATCATTGGTAGATGATTGTTACCAGGCGGTCATGGGAGCCTCTGCCATTGAGATAAGTCAAGGCAGTGAAGTGGTGTGAATGTGTCAGTCGATTGTATGGAATCAGCGCAGCAAGATGTGTCGAGCTAGAAGTGTGACTGCAGGTGGTAGGAAGGAGCTTACATGTTTGGGCATGCCTATGACAAAACCAGTTTTATTTTTTAATTACATCTTCCGTTCCTCGTAAAATAATTAAATCTGGGTACTTAAACCTGTGTTAAAAATTAATTATATTTTCACAATGATTACTTGCCTCCGAATTACGCCACAGATTCTTATAATTTACTGTCCCTTGTTCCTGACTTACTTCTTTCACTGCAGCTACATCTTTCTTAGCTCTGTTTAAGTGTCTTTATATTTTAAAGCGAAGTCTTGTCTGTCTTAAATGTCATGATCTATCTCAGCTACTAATTTATCCCAACTACCTTGGTGAGCATTTCTTATTAATGATGTTACTTTATTTTTATCATTTGGTCATTTGGGACTGCAGAAAACACTCGTATCTTCATCGTTTTTCTTTAATTATTTCTTTAATTCCTTCATTCGAAAATGTAAGCTCTTCTTTTCAAGTTTATATTCTTCCCAGCAGATTTATATGTTGCCTTATGTATGATGAGTATTTCTATTTTCCCATTCTAAGTTCATATCATTTTGTGTAGAGGTGTTTATTAAATATAATTCAGTCTTTATAGAGATCTGAAGTTGAAGGATCACTTAATAGTGTTATTCTAAAATTGGATGATTTTTCTGTCAAGTGAAGGGTACAGCAATCTTGTCGCAAATGATGTTTATTAAATAAAATGGCTCTGAGCACTATGGGACTCAACATCTCAGGTCATCAGTCCCCTAGAACTTAGAACAACTTAAACCTAACTAACCTAAGGACATCACACACATCCATGCCCGAGGCAGGATTCGAACCTGCGACCACAGCGGTCGCGTGGCTCCAGACTGGAGCGCCTACAAACGCTCGGCCACACCGGCCGGCGATGTTTATTACAGATCTAGATTTCGGTCACTGAGTGGCCATCTTCAGTGCAGTAAATGTAAGTTAAAATATTAAAAAAATGTATATGCAATGTTATGCAATAAACATCATTTTCGACTGATTGCTGTATCGTTTACTACTTGAAACGACTACAGGTTCTTGGTATAACTTTTTCTTTGTAGATTGAAACCTGATTTTTCTTTGTCTGTACGCACTGAGTCCATGAGTCACTTTCACCTGATTAGTAGTTCTCCTTTGGCCATAATCGAAAAATGGTCGCTGACACTATGTCATCTAATTTTTTTTGTCTTGCGCTAAGGAAGAGACATATTATTCGCTACACTATAGTCTACAATCGAGTCAGTTGTTCTGTTAGCCCACGTGTGTTTGTAGATATCTATCTTTCGGAAGAACGTATTAGTTACTTCGACGTCATTGTATGTACAGAATCTTCTCACCTGATATCTTCTCATCTGATTGGCATCACCATTTACAGTGTATTCCCTGTATCTTTCCACTACGTCTGTAATAAGGCTATTAAGTGCCATGGCATTTCAGTCACCGTATACGTAAGTGAAGTCTGTTTCATTTATTCCACCACATACAGACTGGAAGTTTCTGTCATAATCTTCCGAGCCCCATATTTTGCCCATCTTCAGAGCAGTAAACTCCAATCACATTTAAGTGCCTTTAATTTATTTTGAACGTTGCAATTGCTGGATGTACTTCTCTCCTTCCATTTTACATCTATGACCATGGCTACGTCAGCTTGTACAACAATCTGTTCTCAAACTCCCGCTATAACAATCTATAACGCTGAGAATCTGCTGTTCCTCTCTATTTCTTTGTCTCTGATAGTACTGCGATATAATTCCATTTCTTCCTTAACTCTCTTTGTCCTAAAATCTCTTACGTTCAAGTCTGCAGTTTTAAGCACATTCGCGTACCGAATGGTTTTGCCTTGTCCTTGCTGAGGTAGTATCCATTG
Organism: Schistocerca cancellata; assembly: GCF_023864275.1. Taxonomy (NCBI): domain Eukaryota; kingdom Metazoa; phylum Arthropoda; class Insecta; order Orthoptera; family Acrididae; genus Schistocerca; species Schistocerca cancellata. The sequence continues at coordinate 906,357,032 of NC_064627.1, read as the reverse complement.
AATCCGTCCGGCTGTCTTCTTAGAGCGCAATTAACACCCAAATTTTTTTTTATACGAATAGTGTACGAACCTAATTTCACAAACTGCATCAAGGAGGACACCATAGTTTGTCATGGAAGTTTCCTTCCGCCAGCCTGTAGCGAGCCAATATGTAACACTAACGTGCCGTGAAATACGCTAATGTTACCCTCTGAGAGGATTTCGATGTTCGATCGTGCGTGTGTCTAATGGAACATGGTAGTGGACTATAATTTCAAATTTTGTGAAGTTAACAGTAAAACCAAAGGGGTTTAACCTTGGGAGTTAATAGAAGTAGTGAAATTATAAGTGAATGAAAAAAATGTACGGTCGCTAGCCTAATTAGGCACACTAATTTGGAAATAAATATTCGAGGAAATTGGATATTAGTTATTGAAGTTACATTTGGTGAGATTTCCCTTTGAATGGAAAACAGGATACAAACAGACACAGTGCACTCTGTACTGTGTGTAGCAGAAGTTATCAGTAACACACACACCAGTAAATTATCTGGAGCCAAACTGCACCGAGCTCATACTAATGACCGCCACAATGAATAGCATTACTTAATTAAAATATTAAAACCTCACTGCAAGAAGTGCAGAACAAATTTTGGACATGAGGGGGCTTCCATCTTGACTGACTTGAATAACACAAATAAAGATTAATAACATCTTAAATACTATACATTTAAGCTCCTCTGCTTATAGCAGATTTTCTTGGTAACAGTAATAGTTCATTTTTTTCCTTAATAGGAGGACAATATGATGGAGACCCATCTCCTGGTATAGTTTTACTAGACAAGGTTCTTTGATTATTGCAAAAGTAAAAACTATCTCAAAAAGCTAATCATTCACTCAAATTACTTTGCAAGATAGTAGACTACAACACTGGGCTTAATTAACTTCAAAAGGTACCATTCATGATGAGAACCAACACTACAACACTATCTTTGAAAAGTTGCATAACTTCACTTCACTACTACCGCTAATCGGTTCATTAAAGATTTATATGTACTTGTACTGTAACCACCTGTGAAGCAGGTGTTGTTGGCAATAATATTTACACAATCTTGCACTCTAATCCTACAAAACCATATCTTATAGTAAACCAAGAATACTTTAGCAAATGATTATTCAACTTCGCTTTTATGTTTTTACTTTTTCAATAATTTAAGTTTACACCTTCCTCTGATTGATCCTTAAATTTTTGTACTTAAACTTCCTACATTAACAATTGCACTTGGTGTAGTCCATAAAAAGAACGTACAAATTTTACTCTTACGTTATCTTTTGCTACTCCTTTTACTTTAGACAAAACAGCACTTTAGAACAATGAATGCTAGAATTGTTCATTTAAATCAGGATACTCGGTTTCAGTAGCACTTAGGTGAGGACCCTGAGTAGGTCCGTGATCAGGATTGAAGTTACGGTTTCGAACACGAATTGACGTTTTATGTGATTATTATTCAAACAACACACAAATTAACTGGTCCATGCCAACTTACATTACGTAACTGAATGTATGAAGTCTGTGAAGCAGTTGCGAAGATAACTGGCAGGCGAAATGGCGGCTAACTGTACTCGCGGCTCTTGATGTGCGAATGTTCTATAAAATCTCATCTTGGCTTCGAATTTTCAACATACTAGAGCCACTCCATTGTTCTGTGAATACCAAATAATAGCCAGATGCACAAGCGTGCCAATTCCGTTCTAATGCAGCTTCCAATTGCCTCTCTTAGCACCGTCGAGGTGTACCGTGCTAAGGCTAGCCACGTACTGCCTACCGTTCACACAAATGAGCTGCTCTGTTCGACCGCCAAACCGACCTTTTACCTCACGCCATGCAACTTTCGTTGCGGAGGGACTTCCCTACAAAGTTAACAAGTTACAAATACAAGTGCCGTAAGCATGAACCAGCTTTTAACAAACATACTCCTTTCATAAAAGTATTCATATTATAATAATTTCAAATTTGTACATATTGTTTTGCTTTTTCATATTTACATTAGAAACTGTAATTTTCTTGCCATACATCAAGGAGTTCGAACAACACAGAATGCACACTTCGTAAATTGCAGATAAACAGTTACTTAAAATAAACCTACTCCAATCCATGTAAGTGTTACGGGGACCATACAGCAAGTCAGTAATTTCTCCGCTCGTCACCCCTACAGAGAGGATTGTTACTCTAGTTCTTTGAGCCATGGCGGATGTCTCTTGGACCCACCCCACCGTCCCGTAATTTTCGTCTTCATCATAATGCTGGCGAGTGACCCTTACTAGGTGCTACCAGATGGACCAGCTGAATCAAGGTTTTTAAAGAAAAGTTACTCCTGTCCGGCTCCTATCTCAACCTGGGTTGGAACCTGCTATGGAGGAGTTAATTTGAAACTTCCTGGGAGGTTAAAACTTTGTTTCTGACTCAAGTCGGGGACGTTCGCCTTTCGCCAAAGTTTGAAGTGAGATACTGGCGGACCTAAGGCTGTTAGGACTGGGTGAGCAGTTTCATTGGATAGATCATTCGATTGAGCCCTCGACTGGAAAGCGACGGCCCTCTGCCAGCATAAAGTTTTAACCTGCCAGGTAGTTTCATGAATCTGCATGTTGATTAGACTGATCTCGGTGTGCCTACGTATTAGTAAGTATGCTCCAAACCTTCCAAGATAACTAAAGCCGTGTTCAGAGGCTGTAGGCTTCCTGATTTGACGAACACTCATATACCCTATTACACCTAGACTGGCGCGCTAAACCACTCTATATTAATCCCAATGAAAATATCTGGGACTATTTGGAAGAGGGAGTGAAAAGTAGCAACACATGTCCCACGAAACGTAGACACCGACATCCCACGATTAATAAAATGTATTGACAATCATCAGCTTTGCAATGGAATGACGATAAAAAATAGGTGCCGAACTCGAAACGGATGTCCCGTTTATCGCGATCAGTCGTCTTACAAATAGGCTATCCGAGCATGCTTCACGCTTACGCCTAAATCTCTGTATGTCGTCAGTGATGTGTCTACAGCCAGCACTCAAACATGCATTGTGTATATTCCAGTACAAGGGAGGCATTTTAATTAAAAGTCGCTTATCCGGTGTCAGCAGATAAATACGATACATCGAGGCATGCTACTGAAACTACTTATACGCACTTGGAGGTGCTGCACAATGAACCTAAGGGACGCCTGGCAATGTTGGAAGAAACTGAGATTCTTACTCATCGTCTGCAACGGCCTGGCTACACTTTTATAATTAATTGTTTTATATCTTTTACGGCTTCATATTTTCAATGTTTCTATTTTAAAACTCATAATATTTAATGACACTTCGTTCAGTTCTGTGTCTTCTGCATAATTCCACATCTGTAATTTTGCTGCCTTTATGTATTTCACTGTTCATACATCCTTTTCTCTGGGCCTATACTTTTAATATTTTAACGAAAAAATCTTAATACAATCTCATTTTTATACTTTAAGAATACAAACTTACGACTTTATATTTCCCAACTTTCACAATTTGGATACCTTGAGATGCTTCTTCAGTTTTTTTCTACTTTATTTCAGGCTTTAAAATCTACCACTCTGTCCCCCTTTTACAGTTCTACGTATCCATTGTGATACATTGAAAGAAGGTTTTTACATTATTGACATTTTGGAACTCTCTTATTGACCCCATAGCATCTTTGCCATTATCAGTCGCTGCAACTCCCCCCCCCCCCTCCCTTACTTTCCTTGCCTTCCTTGCCTTCTTTTCCAAATCTCAATCCAGTCTTGGTTCATTTTATAATTTCATTATTCTATACTGCTCGTACTTTACATCCGATTTGTTCTAAACTATTAGTGTTTCAACGAGAAATTTTACATGATTATACGTTCTATAATTTTAATACTTCGTCTCTTGCTGAACTCATAATATCCCCACCACTCCCTCCCTGCTTCTTTCCCCTCCTCCAACCAGCCTCAATCCATTTCTCCTCCCCACTCCTTCCCCCTGCCTCCAGCACCTCCCTATTTAAATCACTGACCGGAGTTACAATATACAGTAGTGTGATATGTTGTTCTAAGTAGCAAGACTGGTTGCTGATGCAATTAGTTAGGTAAATTCTATATCTATGTACAGTTCTCTTCTTTTCTCCCACTGTAAAATATCAGTACATTTTTAGTTTTACTTCGTTTTAGATCTGAAGATGATCCAGTGATCGAAACATCAAATCGAATTAAAAAAGTTTGCAAATGAAACGGAACATTAAATGAGAATTATCTTACATCTACTCGTATACATGTAGCCTTTTTGTATGTTGGCAGCGCTGTGGACTGTATTAATATTGCTGACAGCGCTCTGTTGTTCTTAGTGGAGACTCTGTATTGGTAGGACACGCAATGTAAAGTAAGATGAAATATCTTATAAGAAAAGATCCAAGGAAAGGTATGATAATTGATGTATGGTCGATAATGTTGGAGCAGTGGAGTTATTGACAACTATATAATTTTAGGAACTGGATGTCACATGAATAAGGTAAGATTTTCTAAATACATTGTTTGCTCTTCAGCAAAATATTTCTTTTGCTAACCATGCGCCTCCTAGTAGTTAGAGTGTATAGTAGTTAAAAACTTTTTATTTAGCTGGCTGTTTTGCTGCTTGCTGTAGTTGCTGTAGCTCGTGTTATGAAGATTTTCTGTGAGGTAAGTGACTTATGAAAATGAATGGGGTTTCCACTGTGAGGATTCGTGATTCAAATGAGTTAAGGCAGTAAAAAGATCTGGAGGTAGTAGTTCCATATTTCTTTAATTTCATATTTTTTTGGATTTGTATTATTGTTAGGATTTCTTGCAATTCAATTTCGTGTTAATTATTGGAAGATATGTCAATGTATAGCAGTCAGGCTGCGTCTGGTTTTTACATTGTGGGTAATAAATGAACAGGTTAAGTTTGAGTTTTTTTTTCAGGAAAATTCTGTTGGTCAATGTTTAAAAAAATAATTAAAAACTTACTTTTAAGTTGGCGAATTATCTTAAAACGATTATATCGACAGTATTGAAATACGATAGTGTAGCGCCTGTATTGCCAGAAGTATGATGCAATGTCCCTTCGGACAGGCATGAATCTCCGAAGGAACAGGCACTTGCAGCAATTACAGCTGTTATGAAATACATGCATGTCTAAAGGAACAATGCATCGCACTTCTGAGCAATACGGGCACTGCAATATGCTATGGTTCAAATGGCTCTGAGTACTATGGGACTTAACTGCTGAGGTCATCAGTCCCCTAGAACTTATAACTACTTAAACCTAACTAACCTAAGGACATCACACAAATCCATGCCCGAGGCAGGATTCGAACCTGCGACCGTAGCGGCCGCGCGGTTCCAGACTGTAGCGCCTAGAACCGCTCCGGCCGGCACTGGAGTATCGCGTCGCGCTGTTTTGTATTTCTACAACATCGTTATTGAGCAACATCGGGTATATATGGTCTACCTGAAGAGATATGAGAACTTTCTGCCGCTTCCCGTCTCTATTCTTAAGAATAAGTACCGGATTTTAGAGTATTAGCTTGATGTCTCCTCTGGGTGATGAATGTTTGTTTAGAGTATTTCAAATTTAACACTCTCATAGCACCGATATATTCCAGAGAAATCTGAGTCCTCGCAGCACATCACAGCGATAGAAATGACGTTTCGTCAGTGCTTATGAAATATTACTCTGAACACTTTATCAGCGAAATCTGGACACAGTCATTGGAATTATGTTCAAAGTCTGAAAGCATTTAAACATATCCTGTGCTGTTATTAAAGACTGTACCGCTTGCAGCGATCGGATACTGAGTAGCAAGTGAACTGATGGCCCAACTACATCGCTTCCGTCGCTCCGCTAGCCCCGTTTACCGAGGTGCGGCTGTTTGCAAACTGTTGATTTTCGCGCCGGTGTGGATTGAAGGACGTACGCCTTTGTGCCGTGCAGACAATCGCCACGCTCCAGGCCCCTGTATAATCGCCGCAAATGGAGCCGCACTAGATCAAAGGGGCGATTAAACAAGCGGCAGCGGCAGCGGCAGCAGTAGCAGCTGAGCGCCCGGCGTCCTGATTAAATCACGAGAGCCGAGGGCCGCGCTGTGCAGCCACACCTGCCGAGCTCCGCCCGGAAGTGGGGCGAGACCCGGCAGCCGAACGTACTAACAGGGGGAGGCCGAGGCGTTGGGATCACGGATTTTCTTCAGACTTTTTACACCTTTAGTAGGCCATTAAAACAACATAATGTAAGTGCTCTGGCAATTCCGAGAAAATCTCAAGAGAACTTTTACGCGTCTATTATGTAACTGATTTACCGGTGCGAAGATACCTTCCGCAAGAAGTGATTGTGGTCACGTGGAGCCGGCACGGTAGATCAGCGTGTTCGATCAGCGGGTTACCTGTCCTCTGTAATAAAAAAAAAGGAAAATCTGAGTTAATGGATCAACGATGAACTTGAACAAGCGTCATGGGACGTCCACCCCAACCGAATGGAAGGAACAATAACGAACAAAATGAGATTTTTTTAAAAAAAGTGGTTAGCTTTGGTGCCACACAAGAGTGTCATGGCTGAGGCCAACGCTTCAAGTCCCCCTAACACTTACTTTTTAATCTATATTTTTCTCCTAATGTTTAGTCCGCCCCAATAGCTGATTGATGCCCGCACGGCAGTTTAGCGTGTTCGGTCACACAGCTGGCTGCTCTCTGTAATAAAGAAACTGTGTAAAAAGTATCAACAACGAACTTCAACGAACGTCATGTGACGTCCGCTACGAGCAAATGCAACGAACCATGACGAACAAAATACAAAATATTAAAATGGTCAGCGTGACGGACTGCGGTCCTAAGGGGCCCGGTCTCGATTCCCGGCTGAGTCGGGGATATTCTCCGCTCAGGGACTGTGTGTTGTGTTGTCTTCATCGTCATTTCATCCCCATCCGGCGCGCAGGTCGCCCTAGTGTGGCGTCCAAGGCAGTAAGACGTGCACCAAGGCGGCCGGACTTGCCCCATAAGGGGCCTCCCAGCCAATGACGCAAAACGCTCATTTCCGTTTTTCGTAACGTTTCGACAGTAGATTGATAAAGTGCTTCTCCAGCCGCCATTGCATCTACAGAAATCGTCGGTGATCGCTATGTATCATTAAGGTCCACTTCTTGAAGAAATATTTCACAGTCCACGAAAGCATGTTTTAACAAACGTTTTGTAACTGCGTTATGCATTAAATCGTTATGGCTAGAGGCCGGGTTATATGCTTCATGAACACCTTAAAATATGCTTGCAAATGTGCAGGAAGAATGCTTAAAATGCATGAAAAGTGTCGAAATATGCAAGATCAAGTAATAAAAAAAACATCCTAGATACTGTGTGCATTATATCTCAGAGTCGAACCTGTGCATATCAATTAAAAAGGGAAGATCGCCGGCCACGTAAAAAATCGGTACATTTAGAACGCTGATATTTTATGAATACTTTCTGCTAGAGGTTAGGAAGGCCGTCTTTCTGGAGTTATTTTCTAAAAATTTTCGAAATGGGGACGCATAACGTTTTTCAAGAACTGTTCCTTCTTTGTACATCTACATCTACGTGATTACTCTGCTATTCACAATAAAGTGCTACTGTTGTCGGTAACAATCGAATGCGATGCAAGTGAATCGCAGCGAAACAATCGCTATGTATAGGACCAACTTCGAGATATATCGCACACAGAGTGCACGCTCAGAAACTCCGCAACATTTTATTTAAAAAAGAGCATACAATCATGAACTTTTTGAACAGCATTAACTTTTAATTAATACTGTTGGACCTTAGCATCAGTTACAATTTATTTTACATTTTTCTACTATTGTAAACCTAAACGACCAATAACTGTTCTAAATGTTCTGTACTAAGATTGTGTCTTCGATTACTCGAAACATTTTTATAAGCAGAAAAGGCCGTTGTACATCAACTGGGGTAATTCGGCAGTATTTTAATTTTGGTGGTATGTTGGCAGTTATTATTTCTGGTGAAAGTTCACCCATCCCATTAACAAAATTATCAGTTTGGCACAAGGGTTCAGAGCCTGGGTTACTGTTTAAAATATTTTTGAACTTTTAAGTTCTATGGTAATACGTCTGGCAATGAGGAGTTCGCAAGAATAATTTTATTCATAAACTGAATTGATTCACTGAACGCCAAACCTTGAGTTTCAAGCTTTTTAATACTTGCAGCTATATGGGAAAAATGAGTGCTAATCACAGCAATGTCTTTTTTAATACTGGAATCATTAAAAGCTTCCTTGCAGTGGCAAACTGCCAAAGTCTCTGCACTGTCGAACTCGTTTACTACCCCTCTAATACCCTCCAAACATTCGTTGTAAAACAACACAGCTTCGACCCACATACCCCAACGAGTTAGTTGATGAGGCCAAGGCACATTTTGTTGTTTTTCTTTGCAGGTCTTAATGCGAGCAGTAGCATTTAAAAACACTTTCTTTGTGGGTGAAATCAGTTTATTTAATTCACAAAGGTGGAACGCACTTCTTCAGCAAGGAGATGTATTCCATGAGCAAAGCACGTCACATGAATCAAATTGGGATTAAATACTCGGAGGGTTTTTCCTGCTTTTATACTTTAGGGAGCAGCATCTGAAATAAACACAAACACTCTTTCATCTGCAAGAGACTCTGGAAATATTTTTCTAATACCCTCATTCACAAATCGGGTGATCGTAGAATGATTTACTTTTTCAAGTTCATTGCAAGCCGCTAAATAGCAAGAAGACTCTTCTTCTAAACCACCAACAATTAAATTTGCAATGTAACGGCCACAAGTGTTGTAGTTTCGTCAATCGAAATCCAGATAATGCTGTCCTTGAGTTCATGGACTATTTTTCTTCCAGAACATTTACGTAAATTGTCGGTATGTAATTTTGACGCTCGTAGATTCATCTTGTATATTTTGATTGAAGCAGCATTTGCGCAGGAAGCCTTTGATGATAAGGTTTGTAAGTTGGTGAAGAGGAATATTACTTGCAATGAATGCTTCACATAGATGCATGTTAACCCGACTTCTTTGATTAACTTTGGACAAATCCTTTCGACTGCAACGTGTTGTCAGAAATTGTTGTCGTGGTCCTTTATTCAGCATACCTGCGATATGAAGACTTGTCTTGATATAACTGGTCTGTTTGAAACTTTTTTTTTTCCAAGAAACGATTTTCTCGCAAACTCGACGATATAAAACAATTCCGTCATATGTAAATGTTCCAGAGCGGTCAGTTGTCCACGAAACGACATTTCTTTCTTCGGGCTCTGTGTACAAGTAAATAGAAAGCTAAACTGAAGTAATGGACGTGCGACTAAAAGCTTGCGTAGTTTAATTTAATTGTTGCTGAGGCGTACGGTATGACAGCGGAGGGGATTTGACGGGGACGCGGGCGCCGGAGCATTGACTGACTGCCTTTTCCTGTAGATTTCCTGTAAAGATTTCGCTAGGCAGTGACCTCTCGGTTAGCCATCCCACGCAGTTCTAGGTCACAGTCAATCTGTGAGACATCAAAGATAGATCTAACTAGATACCAGCCGGCCGGAGTGGCCGTGCGGTTCTAGGCGCTACAGTCTGGAGCCGAGAGACCGCTACGGTCGCAGGTTCGAATCCTGCCTCGGGCATGGATGTGTGTGATGTCCTTAGGTTAGTTCTAAGTTCTAGGCGACTGATAACCTCAGCAGTTAAGTCGCATAGTGCTCAGAGCCATTTTTCAACTAGATACCGCCCGTCTGAAATTTTGCCGGCCGCGGTGGTCTAGCGGTTCTAGGCGCGCAGTCCGGAACCGCGCGACTGCAACGGTCGCAGGTTCGAATCCTGCCTCGGGCATGGATGTGTGTGATGTCCTTAGGTTCGTTAGGTCTAAGTAGTTCTAAGTTCTAGGGGACTGAAGACCACAGATGTTAAGTCCCATAGTGCTCAGAGCCATCTGAACCATTTTTTTCGTCTGAAATTTTAAAATAATGTAAACAAAGAGTGAAAATGTGCATCACCTCTAATCTTTAGTTAAAATATGCAATAACCGGTGAAAAGGACGCAAATGCATATGCAACATCCAAATGCATATAATCCGTTCTCTAGTCATTCGTTATCTGCAGTAGTTGAAGAACAGGTAGTCACCTTTATTTTTGTAGTACAAGTGTAAATTCTGTGATATTAAAAAAAATTTGACCGACACGATTCACTCTTGCTACATCAGCAACGTCTCACAGCTATTCCGGTTAACTGCAGTTCGAAGCGTCGCAATGTAAAGTAATTCCAGGTACTTTACCAGACTGTGTGTGTAAAGGATTCCGCAAATCACGACAGGCATTTCAGGAAAACTCTTATGCCTTTCTTCACTTACATGTTGATAGTTATAAATATGTTTATTCTAATAATTAAATTTTCGGCTGTCGTATAATGTTTATAGCCATGTTTGCATAAATATTTATCTTCGAAAAATTGTTTCGACAGGCTTAGCTGTCATCTTCTGGTCTTTAAGAATTTTTTTTACAAAATGTGTTCATTGTGAATTGTAACCTCATGCCTAGTTGTCCTATAAGAGGATAAGGTGTAGCTCATTATACAAAGATTTGTCAGAAATAAAACGTTTACAATAAAAAACCGCCTTGTGCACGTGGCTGTGTCCCTATATGTAGCGTTCACAGATTATAGTTAAGGCTTAAAATACACAATACACAAGGTGTCCCAAAAAGAATGACCCGATTTTAAATAGAATTATTTATTAGGAAGAAGGGCTTAATACCAACGAATTGCATATTACATTACTCAGAAAAGACAGAAGTTTATAAAAATCCACCGTAAATGTTCAATATGTCCTCCATTGGATGCACGGACGACAAATAGCCGATAGCCGAATTCATCCTAAACTGAGCGCAAGGTGTCTCCTGTAACTGAAGCTACAGCAGCTGATATTCTGGTTTTTAGTTCATCAGTGTCACGAGGTAAGGGAGGAACGTAAACATATTGTTTAACATATCCTCACAGGAAGAAATCACTTGGTGTTGGGTCATGGCACCTAGGAGGCCAAGAGTGTAAAGCCTGGTCTCGCAGTCCTTGCAAGATCCCCTCGCTTCTAAACTGATACTGTTATTACTCTCCTTAGCCGCGAGTCCGTAGAGGGTGGTATATGTGACGTACAGTATAACTGGACAGCATTTCCACCCGGAATTTGTGAGTGTAAGTCGGACCTTCCTTGATCCGCCTTGGTGGGTCGTGTCGTCGGATTCCTCCTACCTGTGCGCGGTGCAGCTCTCGTAAATGTCGTCTTCATTGGCGCATTGGATGTCTCTGTCGGTGGAAGCTAATTATCTGAAATTGCTGCCGATCAACTTTGGGGTATCTATTTACTCGAAATTAACATTCAGAATGTCGTAATATCACTTTATTGCTATTAGATTAATAATGAAACACTCATGTCACAAACTACTCGTAACCGAGAGCATGGCTACCATCGAACAAGACAGGAAGAGCTCTTAACGCCGACTGCCGACTTTGGCGCGCAGTCGGTATCTCTTACTAGTTTCGTCACAGTTCGTGGATTTCCGATCAAGTTCGTACTTACTAAGATATGCATTTGTTAATTAACGGGTGTGAATTTTAACGGGGCAAAATTATGATAAATAGTTTTAAACATCCAGAGGCTCCTTCTAGTATTCGTGTTGTCATAAATGACTTTAATTATTATATAAATAAACAAAATCGGTGACTTTGGCGCCAAGATGGCGGTACTCCCCGTCATGTATATTTCCCAAGCTAACGCTTGTTGCTATGGTCCAGCGCCGAGCCCCACCCCACTACGCGCGACATATGGTCGCTTCGTCACCTAGCCAGCCAGCGTGGGAAATGCTCTCCGACTCATGGCCGGCTACGGACTACAGCACTTCCTTACTATCGTGAATACATCAATAAGAGACAATAATTTATTAAAACTGGTAAAAGTCTTCCTCACGTAAGAGGCACCTTACATCCTGTACGCCTTATCCAACTTTTGAGGCATGTTGGCATTGAGGAAACTGCGCGCGTTGTTGTGCCAGTGTGGTGGTGCTCCGTCTTGCTGATAGATGAAATTGTCACAGTCAAGTTGTGGGAATAACCAGTACCGTAGCATTGCAAGATATGATTGTCCTGTTACGGTTTCTTCCTCAAAAATGTAGGTTCCATTAACCTTGCTTTCGAAAACAGAACAAAAAACATTCACTTTTGGTGAATCACGTTCGTGTTCAATTGTTTGATGGGGATTTTCGAGTCCCCATATACGCACATTATGACGATGAACCTTACCGCTAATATGGAAAGTCGCCTCATTGCTGAGTATCAGCCGTGACATAAAAGTGTCATTTTCCATGTCTTCTAGAATAGCATTGCTAAAGTCCACTCGCTTTACATTTTCAGCTTCTCGAAGAACTTGTACCAGTTGTAATCAGTATGGTTTGAGGGGTAAACGACGCCGTAACACACGCCACACTGTCATGCGCGGTAACGCAAGTTCTCGGCTATCACGACGCGTAGACTTCCGGGGCTCCGCTCAAATGCTCGTCGGATTTGTTCGACTGTTTGTTCAGGAACGCGCGGCAGGCCAGGACTTTTGCCTTTACAGAGGGACCCTGTTTCTTCAAACTGTTTATAACACCGTCGAATGTTGGTTCTTTGGTGATGGTGGTTTAGCACGAAATCCCGCTGAACTGGGGTCACTGACTGAGTACGGCTAAATTCAATAACACAATACGCCTTCTGTTGCCCGGACACCTTATTGCGCGGTACTAACTGCACGCTCCAGGTCAGCGCTCGTAGCGACATCTAGCGGATTTTTTCTGAAGCTCTAGACCTTGCCGATTACAACTAGCGCTGTTTCAGTTACCTTGTGACATTTGTCTCAATGTTATTACAAGTTAAAATCGGGGCATTCTTCTTGGGACACCCTGTACAGTAAAATGTACGGTAGCACATCTGTGTACGTTAGCTTGACATGTTCCATTCATTGATGAACCATCCTAGAAAGCGTGTATATGCTGTGTAAGGTGGTTCATCAACGACTGGAACATGTCAAGCTAACGTAAACAGATGTACTACTGTACATTTTACCTACGTTGTATGTTTTAAGCCTTAACTACCATCTGTGAGCGCTACATGTAGGGACATAGCCATGTACACAAGCAGCTTCCTTATTATAAACGTTTAATTTCTGACAAACCTTTGCATAGTGAGCTACATCTTATCCACTTATATGATAAATAGGCATGAAGTTCCAATTTGAAATGGCTCTGGGTACTATGGGACTTAACTTCTCAGGTCATCGGTCCCCTAGAACTTAGAACTACTTAAACCTAGCTAACCTAAGGACATCACACACATCCATGCCCGAGGCAGGATTCGAACCTGCGACCGTAGCGGTCGCGCGGTTCCAAACTGTAGCGCCTAGAACCGCTCGGCCACTACAGCTGGCGAAGTTCCAATTCCCAATAATCACATATTGTAATAAAATTTTTTGAAAACCAGAAGGTGATATCAAAGCCTGTCGAAATCGTTTGTTGAAAATAAGTAAGCATTACTGCGACTTGACTATAGAGAGCTTTTCCCATAGTAAAATAGATCGCTTCTTCTCATTTCTCCAACATAAAAAATTTCAGCCCGCACTGTTTTACCGAATTTTAATATTTTACACCGGTATCTGTTCACTTTCCGTTAGAAGAACGCTTTCTAACATTTAAAAATCGAGTCAGATTTACAAATAACCTGGCAATTTGATCATACTTACCAGAATGGCGTTGCACCCTGTCTGGCATGCACTGGTTTGGTTGGGAAGGGTGTCATAGACTTGTTGTATCCTCCCTTGAGACCACAACTGTTGTAACTGGTCCTTTATATCCTGCGTAGTGGTGCTCGTATCCAATTCATGTCCGAGCTGATTCAACACACGTTCCATAGGTGACAGATCTGGGGACTTAGCTGGTCACGGGAATACCAGGAGACAGTACATAGATACACGTTTCGCGGCTGGAGGAGGATTAGCAGGTTGAAAAATGGCATGACAGCAGAGTCACATGGCAGGTAACACACGACGATGCAGGATGTCCTGGACGTACCGTCTTGCCCTACCCAGTGGTTAGCACACTGGACTCGCATTCGGGAGGACGACGGCTCAATCCTATCTCCGCCCATCCTGATTTAGGTTTCCCGTGATTTCCCTAAGCCGCTCCAGGCAAATGCTGGAATGGTTCCTTTGAAATGGCATGGTCGATTTCCTTCCCCATCCTTCCCTAATCCGAGCTTGTGCTCCAACTCTAATTTCCTCTCGTTGTCGACGGGATGTTAAACACTAATCTCCCCCGTCATGCCCTCAGAGTTTCGCCAGTCACTACCAACTGTGACCTGGGCATACCCGATGGCTACCCACGTCGTGTTGAGAAAAGAAACAGTGCTGTGCCTCTCCAGAACTGCAAGAAAGAGATCTCTCCCAGGGTGCCAACAAAATCACCGACAATGGTCACCTGGGTTAGTGTAGAAGGGTAATCCATTGTTGAATACAATCAATCGTGCAGGGTGACACAAAAAGTTGCAGGGAACCCACTACATGTTCTCGGAAGGCCAGTGAAGATTTGAAATGGTTACGGCTGCGCGTGGTAGCCGTGCGGTCTATAGACCCCTTGTCACGTTTCGCGCAGCTCCCCTCCCCGGAGGTTCGAGTGCTCCCTTGGGCATGGATGTGTGTATGTGTTGTCCTTAGCATAAGTCAGATTAAGTAGGGTGTAAACCTAAGGACCGATTATCGCAGCAGTTTGGCCCCATAGGAACTCACCACAAATTAAAAAATAAAGTTTCCAAATTAAAGAGGTTACGATGTACATGGTGCCCAATATGGCGATCCTCTGATTCGATGTTAGAAAAAATATATACAGTACCCTCTTCTGGTAAATTAGTCTCTCAAAGAGGAATGCCATCTAGTGAAATGAATTTAAAATGTTGCGATTATGTACGAGGAAAAGAAGGTATGTATTGTTGACGAAATAAAAACCACCGTAAAATATTTACACAGTCGCGAGAAACGGTTTGAAACCGCCGAAGAATCCTCTGTTTCTCTACTGCAACTCTTCGTTTGAAAGACGACCGCCTTCTCTTATGGTGTAATTCTTCTAATATATCTAACCTTCATCCTTTCTCTTCTTTATGCAAGATCTAAATTGTTTCACTTTTTTTTATTTTAACACGTTGTAAGTTTGCTGCGAATGTATAATTATGACTTTGGTGCCTTTTTTCCCCCTAAGAGATGTTCTTTGTACGTATTCTCTTCCAGTCTGTCTGATCCTTTATATTGCTCTACACCGGTATCATTATAGATTAATATTTATTTGTTATGGCAGTACGACAGTGAAGGAAAAGAAGAATATTACGTAACTGAGATTGTTATTACCGCATCAGCTCAAAACATATGGCACGCTATACAGTAGTTTACCTAAGCGCTGCAGCTAGATGTTATTCATTTAGTCCGAAGTTTACTTTCTTCAATAACCATACTATCTCACTTTTACACTTCCAATAGACTATTTAATTATAATTACGAAATCTAGGATAATTTTAAATAAGTAATTTTCTGGCAACCGAAGATTGTTTACTTTATTGACTGAAACGTGGCTACTGTTAATCAATTGAACAGGCAGTGCGCTCTGTAAATTGTCACCTACTTCCACTTTGGCTGTATTAGGTGTGACATTGATTACATATTACTTAAGGTAAATTTAACGATAGTGTGGGGCCGGGGCCACAGGCTGTAGTGTGCGTCCACTGTTTTTACATCTATGTGGCCGTAACTTACAAAATGCGGGCGGTGCTTGCCCTTCATCTGTGTAAGGTTACAGTCAAGGATGGTTCCCTCAGATGACAAGAGCTGCTCAACAGACATATTTGAAAGGCCAAATTATAAATCCTGTAAGGAGTACTGCTACCTTTGTTGTTGTGAAGTATCGATATTGTACTCTTTGCTTAACGCGGGCTTCTGGAACTTTTGAAGCCGAGCGGGCCTTTTATCTGGAGAGAGCGTTGTCTGTGTACCGTCAACAATGCCCCAGCGATTGTTACCACGACTCTTCTTGGTGTGTGCAGCGAGTTGTCGTCGGGCTTCAGCAGGAACCGGTGACGCGAAACCGCGCCGACTGATAAATAGTATGAAGAGTGTGGTAGAAAGATAATTAAGAGTTGAACGTGTCTTGTTGCAGTGTAGAAGAAAAGTGTTTCAGTAACTAAGTTATTTAGCGGAAACGTGCCTTGGACTAATTCTGAGATTAATGGTCGAAACAGTGTCTTTGTGACTCAGTAATTGTCACGAAAAATATATTGATGATTTTAGACTTTGTTAGGGAAATCTGATAGGTGCTAAAGGGACAAAAAAGAAAGTAGTTTGACTTGTACTGGTATTATTTCAAAGTGATATTTTCCTTTTTTCAGGTGACTAACATCTGAGTATTAGAGACCGTGAAAAGTGAAACGTGGACCTTACCCTTGTGGGATTGCTTGTCTACCTCAGCGTCACATATAGCCGTAACGCAGTGCACCCAAAACGAACTATTAGTTTAGTTGAGAGGACAGACAAACTTGTGGTTCCTAAACGGTAGCAGCTTTTTCACTAGTTGCAGGGGCAACAGTCTAGATGATGGACAGATCTGGGCTTGTAACGTCAACCAAAACGACCTTGCTGTGCTGGTACTGCGAACGGTTAAAAGCAAGGGGAAATGATAGCAGTAATTTATTCCGAGTGTATGTATGCAGCATGGATGATGGCATCCTCATGGGAAAATATTCCGGAGGTAAAATAGTCCCCCATTCGAATATCAGGGAGGAGACTACTCAGGACGACGTCGTTATAAAGAGAAAGAAAACTGGCGTACTACGGATCGGAGCGTGGAATCTCAGATCCCTTAATCTGCAGGTACGTTAGAAAATTTAAGAAGGGAAATGGATATGTTAAAGTTAGATGTAATGGGAATGAGTCAATTTCGATGGCAGGAGGAACAAGACTTTTGGGCATGTGAGTACAGAGTTACAAATACAAAATCAAACAGGGGTAACGCAAGAGTTGGTTTAATGATGAATTAAAAAAGGAACACGGATAAGCTACTATGATGAGCATAGTTAAAGCATTTTTGTAGGCAAGACAGACAGGACGCCCACGCCTACCGCTTCAGTACAAGTCTACATGCTAACTAGCTCCGTAGATGATGAACAAAATTGAAGAAACGTGTGATGCGATAAAAGAAATTGTTCACATCCTTAAGGGAGACGAAAATTTAACAGTCGAATTCGATACTAGGAAAAGGAACAGAAGGAAACTTAGTAGTTGAATATGGACTGGGTAAGGAATGAAAGAGGAAGGTGCCTCGTAGAATTTTGCAGAGAGCATAACCTAATCACAGCTAACACTTAGTTTAAGAAGCATGAAAGAAGGTTGTACACGTGGAAGAGGCCTGGAGACACTGGAAGGTTTCAGATAGATTATATAACGGTAAGACAGAGATTTAGGAACCAGACTGTAAATTGTAAGACATTTCCAGGGGCAGATGTGGACTCTGACCTAAATTTATTGTTTATGAACTGTAGATTAAACCTGAAGAAATTGTAAAAAGTTAGGTATTTAAGGAGACAGTATGCGGATAAGTTGAAAGAACCATAGGCTGTTGAGATTTTCAGAGGGAGTGTTAGGCAGAGATTAGCTAGAACAGGGGAAAGGAAACAGCAGAAAACGTATGGGTAGCTTTGAGAGATAAAACAGTGAAGGCTGCAGAGGATCAGATAGGCAAAAAAGACAAGGCCTAATAGAAATCCTTTGAACAAGAGATACTAAATTTGCTGGTGAATGGAGAAAATAAAAATGTAGCAGATGAAGCAGACGAAAGGGAATAAAAACGTTTAAAAAATTAGATTTACAGTAAGTGCAAGATGGTTAAGCAACAATGGTTAGAGGACAAAAGTAAGGATTTAGACCTATATTTCAGTAGGAGGAAGATAAATATCCCCTACAGGAAAATGAAAGATGCCTTTAGAGAAAAGAGAAACACACAGATGAATATCAAAGGTTCAGATGAATAACTATTACTGAGCAAAGAAGGGAAAACTGGGAGGTGGAGGGAATATATAGCGGGTCTATACAAGGCAGATGAACTTGATGGTAATGTTATTGAAATATAAGAGGACATAGATGAAGATGAGATAGGAGACATGATACTGTGAGAAGACGGGAGAAGACGGCACTCCATCTGAACAATTGACAGCCTTGGGAGACCCAGCCATGACAAAACTCTTCCATCTGGTGTGCAAGAAATATGGGACAGGCAAACTACCCTGAGACGTCAAGAATAACGTAATAACAGCAATTCAAAAGAGAGTGGGTGCTGTCACGTGTGAATATTACCGAACTATTAGTTTAGTAAGACATGGTCGAAAAATACTAACATGAATTCTTGATATAAGAATGGAAAATCTGGCAAATGCCGACCTCGGCGAAGATCATTTAGGATTATCGAGAAATGTAGGAGCATTCGAGGCAATACTGAGCCTATGACTTATCTTAAAAGACAGATTCAGGAAAGGCAAACCTAAGTTTATAGCATTTGTAGAATTAGATAAAGCTTTTGACAATGTTGACTGGAATACTCACTTTGAAATCATGAATGTAGCAGGGGTAACATAACTTACATGGAGCGAAAGGCTGTTTACCTACATATAACTTGCACAGTAACCAGACGGTAGTTATAAGAGTTGAGGGGCATGGAAAGGAAGCAGCGGTTGAGAAGGGAATAAGACAGGGTAGTAGGCTATTGCTGCTGTTATTCAATATGTACCTTGAGCAAGCAGTAAAGGAAACAAGAGAAAAATTGGGAGTAGGAATTAAAATTCAGGGAGAAGGAGTAAAACTTTTAGGTTTGCTGATGACATTGTAATTCTCTCAGAGACAGCAAAGGGATTGGAAGAGCAGTTAAACAGAATAGAGTGTCGAAAGGAGGATATAAGATGAACATTAAAAATAACAAAACAAGGATAATGTAAAGCAGTCGAATTAAATCAGGTGATGTTGAGGCGATTAAATTAGGAGACGAGAGACTTAAAGTAGGAGAGAAGTTTTGCTATTTGAGTAGCGAAATAACTGATTATGGTTGAGATAGAGGGAATAGAAAATGTAAACTTTCAATGGAAAGGAAATCGTTTCTGAAGAAGATATGATTGTTAACAACGAATCTAGGTTTAAATGTTAGGAAGTCTTTACTGAAATTGTATGTATGGATTGTCGCAATGTATGGAGGTGAAACAAGGACGATAAATAGTTTAGACGAGAGCAGAATAGAAGCTTTTGAAATGTGGTGCTACAGAAGAATGTTGAAGATTAGGTGGTTAGATCACACAACTAAGGAGGAGGTAGTGAACAGAACTGGGAAGAAAAGAAATTTGTGGCACAACCTGACTCAAAGAAGGGACAGGTTGATAGGACACATTTTGATTCATGAACGGATCAGCAATTTAGTATCGGAGGCAAGTGCTGGGGGGCAAAAATTGTAAAAGGAGACCAAGAGACGAATACAGTAAGCAGATTCAGAAGGATGTAAGGTGCAGCAGTTATTCGGAGATGAAGAGGCTTGTAAGGATAGAGTAGAGAGCTGCATTAAACCAGTCTTCCGACTGAAGAATCAACAACAAGAGACACGTAGCACATGACCAGATTTACAGGAACTTCGTACCGAAGCGTGTTCTCTATGTAAAGGTTCCAAACCCGAGTCTCATAGACCGACAGCCGTTGGAATTAACCTAAAATATAAAGAGAAAAGGCATTTAACGTAGCTTTGCATTCCACTCCTGATGTCCAGAAAGCTGTTCCTCAATCGCTCAGTCCCGTCTCGGTCGTTACTGCTGGAAGATCGTCGACAGCTGTGTCAAGATTTGAGCAGATACTTCACATGATGTTATCACATCTCGCCATTCCTTTCCTCGTTGTGTACAGTCCTCCCTCACCTTCCGTTAGGTTCTTTCTAGGTTTACTGGGGTGCTTCAGTGTTAAAAAGGAACGTTTTCTTTCCATGTAGTCGTTTAAAAGGTGGGTTTGCGCGCCCGCCTGCGCGTGCTCAAATGTATATATGCGTGTGTGCGTGTGCGTTTGTGTGTGTGTGTGTGTGTGTGTTGTACGCACTGATAACTGCGAGCATGCGCTTGATTCTTTACATTATTTTGCTTAAATTTATGTACCATTATCCCACAGCGAGAAGTCTCCGTTAAGACTGCGCTCTCGCTGCCAAACACTTTAATATAGTTCTTTCTTTTCTCTTGTAAGTTTTCTGTGTTGAGTAACTGCAGAAAGAATGAAATGCCACATATCTGGCACATCTCTGTGTGTAAGCCATTGTTATCTATCGTAACGCATACGAACCTCTCGTGCAGCAATGTGAAGATTTCTATGACAGTTATTCTCGTTGTGTTGTATTAATTTCATACACTCAGCAACACCTCCTGGAAGTCACCAACTATTCGTACTCCTCTTCTGTGCCAGCTAACGACGAACATATCACCAGAACTGGAATCTTAGTCAACAGTATGGCAGTTAACGCTGGTGTTTTCTGTTACACCTTTCATAGTATTCGCTCATTATTCAATAATGCAAATCTGTCAACATAGATGGCACTTATGCCCATTGTTGTAGAGTGGAAATCAATAATGGGCTAAGTGCCAAAAAACTGATTTTGAGTTATTCATAATTTTTTTGTTTTGTTAAATAATATTTTAACGAAAAAATGTGAACAACATCTTTTATTAGTTGCGTATAGTAAGACTGATGCAATTATTGCAAAAATGTTTTAAGTTCCCTTCATTTTATCAATGAAAATAAATAATTGTTTCGAAGAATTCAGAATATGCTAAATGCCATAGTTACCAGCAAAAAGAGTTGTGTGCCAATGAAAAAAAAAATCTCAAGCATTTATCAGTTTTTTTAAGAATAAACATTTTACAGACATACTATCCTATGATTTAACTCTTTTTAATAATATACTTAATTTTACAGAGTACAAAAGAAAGTTTAATTGTCAACTGTTCGAAAAATGTTCTGTTAGCTACTTCCACATCTGTTGCATATCCATTTCCTTTTCAGCTGACAAGTTCTTTGTACATTGTTGTGACGGTAAAATAAAGTTCTTTATATATCATTGGTAATTCTTGAAAATGTTGTAGGTGCTCCATTCTTGAGCTTCGTTGAACGTTTTTCTCGTCTTCACGATGCCAGGAGCGCTTTTTTTCACTTGATTCCAACAACATTTGGAAATATATTTAATAGCTGTGTTAATGTGTGTATTGGCTGCTTTTTTAAGGTCAAAAAAGTCTTCAGGCTCGAGCATAGTAACCACAAATGGATTCTTAGGTGTCACATTCATTCTCCATAAGTTTTACAAGGTCCTTAGGTACATGACAGCCTTCAAATCTCTTACATTTTTCAATGTGGGAAAAATCTCTGTCATACGACATAAACGAATAGCCAAAGATCGAAAATTTATGATTTATATCATCATACTTTCTTAAAACCGTCAGATAAATCCAAATAAAAAGCATCATTTTGTTCTTATTCTGGTCAATGCAGTTATCAGACCAGATGGTAAGCTTCCGTTTCCTACAATACTCAGATCTACTAAGTGCTTTAAGGAGGCATGAAGCAATTTCGTTGCCGTCTCGGCCACTCATCCCTCATGCAATAAAAAAATTAGCCCCTTATTGTCCTCGTCAACTTGAACACACACATTATAGCACGAAAGCTGACATGAATAGTACATCTGACTGTGGGTTAGAGAAGGCAAAGATAACACTTGTTCAAGATCTATCAAACACATGGTGGCTCTGAGCACTATGGGACTTAACATCTATGGTCATCAGTCCCGTAGAACTTAGAACTACTTAAACCTAACTAACCTAAGGACAGCACACAACACCCAGTCATCACGAGGCATTCAACACATGGTCACTTTACTATTAGGGGGCTGAGAAGATACAGTATCTTCCTTCAGTGCTCTTCTTGCTTTCTCAGCTTTTTTATGGTGTATTTCTAAAGCGGTTTTTGCTTTTATGTTTGCCAGATTTTGCTGACAGCTCGACTGATAGAAAGCTGCATTTAGAGCAAGAATCAATGAGTGGTCGATGGAATGAAATTTCGCGGGAAAAGTTTTTTAAAGGTTTTACAATAAAACTGAAACTTAATACCGGAGTCTGAATAACTATCCTTAAGCGAGGTAAAGCCCGCTGACATTCAAATCTTGGCTCAAATACTCCTCGTTACGATTGCTTCTTCCATAATTACTCTCATTCCTTGGAAATGAGTTGAAATGCTCCAATATAAGCTCATCTGCTTCTGTGAACTTACTTCTTTGTGCTTTATTACCCCGTTTTTCTGTGAAAACTATTTCGCCTTTCTTCTTTGCTGACGCAAGAGTTCCGATTCTGCGTTTTATTATTGTGAAAACATGCGTAAAAGTGTTCTTACAGACCTGTACAGTGTCATCCTTTCAATTTTGTAACGAGTAACAAACCGTAGGTTACAGTCTGCTGTCATTGTGGTCTTCATACTGACCATGACGACTTCCTTTCACACTTTTAATGATCGTCAAACCTGTCAAATAGGAGTTTCGTTTCACCAGAATCGAATACGCAAAAAGGTAGAGTTGTATATCCTGCACGGAAACCATGACCAACCACATCACCAGGTACATGTAGAGGGGATATCGGCAAAAGTTTTACCATCACTAGAAAGTTTTTAGATCATAAAGTCTATATTTCATCACACGAGGTGTTTATCAAACCGATTTTCGGTTCTGGCTTGGCAGTCTCCACAAAATTTTTAAAAATGAGAAAATACTAGCAAAAAGTTACAATAAATTTATAAAACAAGTAAGATATACAACTAACGCAAGGCGGATGAATGTGAGATAAAACAGCACAGTATGTGTAAAAACCAAATTAAACCAGGCTTTGGCCGGCCGCGGTGGTCTAGCGGTTCTGGCGCTGCAGTCCGGAACCGCGGGACTGCTACGGTCGCAGGTTCGAATCCTGCCTCGGGCATGGGTGTGTGTGATGTCCTTAGGTTAGTTAGGTTTAAGTAGTTCTAAGTTCTAGGGGACTTATGACCTAAGATGTTGAGTCCCATAGTGCTCAGAGCCATTTGAACCATTTTTTGAAACCAGGCTTTCAAGTCACGAACACACTTCAAACGCGTTCACCAGTTGTCCAGCTGACTTGTTTCGTTTCGTGTTAAGTTGTGCCTCTCTGTGAAAAGAACGAGCATGCAACTGAAAATACGAGGGTCACTCCAAAAGAAAAGCGCACTATTTTTTTTAAATCTATCTTTTATTCTACATGTTTGGAAGTTTTACAGTGTGTAGATACATCCTTTAGAAACAATATTATCATTTCTCCACATAATTTCCATCCCCCTCAACTGCCTTACGCTATCTTGGAACCAGCGCCTGTATATCCGCACGGTAAAATTCTGGACCAACCTGTTGCAGCCACTGTTTGGTAGCGTGCACAAACCTTGTTCCACGAAGAGAGTCTTTCAGTTTCCCAAAGAGATGATAGTCACATGGAGCCAGGCCAGGACTGTAAGGCGGGTGTTTCAGTGTTGTACATCCGAGTTTTGTGATGCCTTTCATGGTTTTTTTCCCTGACATGTGGCCGTGCATTGTCGTGCAACCGCAAAACATCCTGCTTTTGCCGATGAGGTCGAACATGACTCAGTCGAGCTTGAAGTTTCTTCAGTGTCGTCACATGTGCATCAGAATTTATGGTGGTTCCACTTGGCATGATGTCCACAAGCAAGAGTCATTCGGAATCAAAAAACACCGTACCCATAACTTTTCCAGCAGAAGGTGTGGTTTTGATTTTTTTTCTTGGGTGAATTTGCATGATGCCACTCCATTGATTGCCTCTTCTTCTCTGGTGAAAAATGAAGAAGCCATGTTTCATCACCTGTCACAATTCTTCCAAGAAATTCATCTCCACCATTCTCGGACTGTTCCAAAAGTTCGCTGCATACCGTTTTTCTTGTTTCTTTATGAGCCACTGTCAACATCCTGGGAACCCACCTGGCACAAGCGTTTTTAACGCCAACACTTTCATTATTCTGCAAACACTTCCTTCCTCTGTCTCAACGCAGCGTGACAATTCGCTCACTGTGATGCGTCTGTCAGCAGTCACCAATTCGTTAACTCTCTGCACATTGTCTGGAGTGTGTGCTGTAAGAGGCCTGCCACTGCTAAGACAATCCTCAATATTACCATGCCTGCTTTCATCACGTAACCTGCTTGCCCACCGACCAACTGTACTGCGATCGACAGCAACATCTCCATACACCTTTTCCAACCTCTTGTGGATGTTTCCCAGTGTCTCGTTTTCACAGCACAGGAATTCTATGACAGCACGTTGCTTCTGACGAATGTCAAGTGTAGCAGCCATGGAGGTAGGAATAAGGGGAGATGGCGCTACGTATCCCAGCCGTACTATGTTTTGAAGCCATGGGGGCGTGGCGCGCTGCCATGACACTCTGACCAAAACATTGCCAGTGTGCTATAGCGCTGCGTGTATTACAGTCGCTAATTGCACTATATACGCATGTAACGTTATCAGATTGGTTGTTTCAAAGTTTTTGTTCAAAATAAAGTCTCGTAAAGGCGAAATTCCGCGTTTCTTCTGATTAAAAATAGTTTTTAATGTAATATTACGAATAGCTAGTCTTCAATGTAAACGATACAATTTTGTTAATTTAGTAATAAACGTGTATCACAAACTAAATAATAGAAACTGAAAACGAAGTTAGCTATACCCTCCCTCCAAAGCCCCATAAATACATCTTGTTTGTAATACGTACTGGAACATTTCAGTTACGTTACACTACTGGGAAACACTGCTCATTACCACCAATATTTACTGAAATACGGTATATAGAATGGCAAATCTACACAGTGTCCTGTTTAGGCCTATACTTTACGCTAGTTAATGTAGTGTTAGCTTTTAATTTGGTACATGATGAAGACAAAGTGAGTTACTCAACACTTCGATTATCGACGATACGTACGTATTATACAGAAACGTGAACTTGAAAACTAAGATTTTAATTCTTTGAATTAACATACCTTTTGCAAATGTTTTGGGTGAGTAGGGAAAACATATGGTACAGCATTTTCTCGGAGCCTTACTGTTGAAAGGGAAGTTCGGTCTATGTCCTCTTCTCGGAAATGCTGAGAACATATAGTGCTCCATTTAGACGAACGCCAATTCTTCCTCCTCACGGCATTCTCCCACAGAGCTTTCCGACTTTCATTTTTAGGAAATCTAAAATCATACAGGAGGAAAACACACTATAGTACAAGTACCGATGTAGCACACGTTCATTCACAATGAAGTTGTAAAACCACACTTAACGAGACAACTTGCACATGAAATGTTATTCCCTTCGAGTTCGCATCACAATCAGAACGATTCGTACATCCGAACACCACACAAGTCACCATAATAGCGCAAAATCCTTTCAAAAGCGAGCGACAAGCCTATGCACACAAGCTTACAGCAGCAAAGTTTTGGTCGGATTGAGATGGCTACCCTCGGCTTCACATAGCTTCGCAGCTGTGACGTCACGGCGTCTCCCTCTATTCTTACCTCCATGGTAGCAGCGATCTTGAAGACATGCTGTGACGGCGCCACTCGCGTGAACAGGTTGAACTAAGTTTGAAAACAAGTGGGAAGGATGTATACACACACTGTAAATCTTTCACACATGCAGAATGAAAACTGTATTTTTACAAAAGTAGTGTGCATTTCTCACAAACTGCGACATAATCGCGTTTCTTTTGGAGAGACCCTCATATAAGTGAAATCATCGCAGAACAGTAGTTAGTGCCTGCCACATTCCATCTTCCAATGTTAATTTAGGTGCATTTCAAACCAGAGACAATAAATGAGCGATCTTTAAACTTAGCTAAAGTAAATGAATTTCTTCTCTGTAGAGGAATTTTCCTGGGGTGAGAAAATCGTGAGAGTAGCTGGCGTATCACCATTGCTGACATCATGCAGCTCGACCGGTGCCACGAGGATGCCGATTGCTGTCCTGCGAAAGCGCCCCATTCTTCACACCTCTAATTCTTAGAGAGGAACTTCTAACGCCGGTTGCCACGTGGAGGAAGCGACAGTCCGGCGTTTCTGTTGTTTTGCAAAAGAAAACTGTTGATCACATTTCAAATTATCTGAATAAAGGATCGCAGCGACAGGCTGGCCCCACACAGGTTGGTTACCAGCAAGCTTTCTCTTCTTGCATGGGAATATCCCGACGGTTATTTCCACTATTCTCTTAGGAGGTGATTTCGAGGACTGGATTTCTTCTCATCCACTGGGTGACGACTGGTTACGCATCTTCCATTGGCTGATGGAAGTCTAGGTGCTGTTTTGAAGTACGGAAACTAGGGAAAATGAAGGAGAGAGGCTTCGACTGGCATCGGATTTGACGGTCCCAGATGTGCTGTCATCATGTTCCAAAGACTTCAGACTCTGTCTTGAGATCCTGGCAACAGATTCAGATGGGCACAGTCTTTGTCTTCACACTCTGATGGCTACTCTTCGTCTGGTAAGCGCTACTTCTCTATGGTGGTCAATGTAGAACGGAAGTGCATTGGATGTACACTACTGACCGTTAAAATCGCTACACCAAAAAGAAATGCAGATGGTAAACGGGTATTCATTGGACAAATACATTATACTAGAACTGACATGTGATTATATTTTCACGCAATTTGGGTGCATAGATCCTGAGAAATCAGTAACCAGAACAACCACCTCTGGCCGTAATAACGACCTTGATACGCCTGGACATTGAAGTAAACAGAGCTTGGATGGTGCATACAAGTACAGCTGCCCATGCAGCGTCAACACGTTACCACAGTTCACCAAGAGTAGTGACTGGCGTATTGTGACGAACCAGTTGCAGTTGCTCGGCCACCATTGACCAGACGTTTTCAATTGGTGAGAGATCTAAAGAATGTGCTGGCCAGGGCAGCAGTCGAACATTTTCTGTATCCAGAAAGGCCCGTACAGGACCTGCAACATGCGGTCGTGTATTATCTTGCTGAAATGTAGCGTTTCGCAAGGATCGAATGAAGGATAGAGCCACGGGTCGTAACACATCTGAAATGTAACGTCCACGGTTCAAAGTGCCGTCAATGCGAACAAGAGGTGACCGAGACGTGTAACCAATGGCACCCCATACCATCACGCCCGGGTGATACGTCAGTATGGCGATGACGAATACACGCTTCCAATGTGCGTTCACTGCGATGTCACCAAACGCGGATGCGACCATTATCATGCTGTAAACAGGACCTGGATTCATCCGAAAAAAAAAGACGTTTTGCCATTCGTGCACCCAGGTTCGTCGTTGAGTACACCATCACAGGCGCTCCTGTCTGTGATGCAGCGTTAAGGGTAGCCGCTGCCATGGTCTCCGAGCTGATAGTCCATGCTACTGCAAACGTCGTCGAACTGTTCGTGCAGATGGTTGTTGTCTTACAAACGTCCCCATCTGTTGAATCAGGGATCGAGACGTGGCTGCACGATGTGTTACAGCCATGCGGATAAGATGCCTGTCATCTCGACTGCTAGTGATGCGAGGCCGTTGGGATCCAGCACGGCGTTCCTCATTACCCTCCTGAACCCACCGATTCCACATTCTGCTAACTGTCATTCAATCTCGACCAACGCGAGCAACAATGTCGCGATACGATAAACCGCAATCGCGATAGGCTACAATCCGACCTTTATCAAAGTCGGAAACGTTATGGTACGCATTTCTCCTCGTTACACGAGGCATCACAACAACGTTTCACCAGGCAAAGCCATTCAATTACTGTTTGTGTGTGAGAAATCGGTTTGAAACTTTCCACATGTCAGCACGTTGTAGGTGTCGCCACCGAAGCCAACCTTGTGTGAATGCTCTGAAAAGCTAATCATTTGCATATCACAGCATCTTCGGTGGTGTAGCGATTTTAATGGCCAGTAGTGTAGATTCAAGTAGGCATTATTAAGCCTTTATGGATTTTACGGGGACGCATAATTCGCTCAGATGAACGTCAATGATTTAATTAATTCTTTTCTCTGATTATCGAGTGGACGTTATCGTAGTAAATTAATTTCACACGTTTCCACAAGTTTGGTCGTGTTTACGGGTCTTGATTGGCTGATGCAAGTCTAGTTGGAGTATGTTTACCTTGGAGACATAAGGGAGAGCGGAGAAGCAAACTTTTTCGACACTTTGGCATCAGACTCTGACGAACCCAGACCTACTGTCTTCAGTTTCTAATAGGTGGAGACTCCGCTTTTAGGGTCTAGCATCAGATTCCGAATCGATCGGCGCGTTCCTTGCCTTCACACTCTGACGGCGACTCTTCGTCCTGCATGGGAAGCCGTTTTCCATGTAGATGGGAAAGGGATGGAACGCAAGGTCGAGTAGGCATTATAAATCTTTAACAAACTTTACAGGAACTCATGATTCCCTCAGTTTCACCTCAACAATTTCATTATTTATTTTCTCTGGTTCGTAAATGGATCCTGCATTAATCAAAGGTTCCACATGTTTACACAAGATTGCTTGTAGAGTACCATTTGGGTACCGTTAACTTCCTGCACCTGAATAAATTAGAAAATTTGTTGTAAGGTCTTATGGGACCAAACTGCAGAGGTTATCGGTCCCTAAGCTTACACACTACTTAATCTAACTTAAACTAACTTACGTTAAGGACGACACACACACACACATGCCTGAGGGAGGACTCGAACCTCCGACGGGGGAAGCCACGCGGACCGTGACAAGACGCCGCAGACAGCTAGGCTACCCCGCGCGGCATCTTATTAAATGGTTCAAATGGCTCTAGGCACTACGGGACTTAACATCTGAGGTCATCAGTCCCCTAGACTTAGAACTACTTAAACCCAACTAACCTATGGACATCCCACACATCCATGCCCGAGACAGGATTCGAACCTGCGACCGTAGCAGCAGCGCGGTTCGGGACTGAAGTGCCTAGAACCGCTCGGCCACAGCGGCCGCTCTGATTAAATCATACCACTCCCTCTGATATAAGGCATTTGTAAATTCCCGTTAAAGGATTTATAGAGCGAAATGAGTACATAATATTTTGAAAAGGAACCCATGTCCGGAAACGTACCGTTTCGGTGCTACAACCGTTTGAAAACATGTTTGGCAAGTTCGTATGGAACACGGTAGTCATGGCGAGGTTTACTTACATCGGATCAGCTTATGTCACTTGACATCTGTCCTAGCCCTCTGACATGGTTAGAGCCTAATTCAGGTGTCTGTGAGTGTTAGAGCAACACGGTTGAGTACACGTTTGCAGAATAAACTGGCATGGTCCTTCTCTAGGGCGACACTCACGTCGCTTTCATCAAGATCGTCACCCATAACTTCCGACTCCTTCGCACACAATTATGTCATAGCTTCGAGAAAGGGGTACCTCCACCGTTAGCAGACGTGACTCGGTGCTCCAAAGAAACGTATCACACCCGAAATGGACGAGGCCGTACTGCAGCACGTTTCCAGTCGTTACTTTGGTTACTAATTAGTGGAACTGTAAAACATGTGATGTACTCGGTTACGCCTAGTAAACTACTTGTATAAGTGGTCGTGTTACCAACATGATTTCAAATGGTCGTACCACGGAAACTGTTCCAACTCTAAATATGATCTAATCAGTGCCCTTTACAACTCCTAGACATCTGTAGTGGGAATTTCCGAACACCCTGTATAACGTGATCCATTCAGTTATTGTTACAGTACCAGTGAACGTGAAATTTGAGCCAAACCCCTAGAGACGGTACTTTTCATCTTGTTTTACCAGTTCCCAGGGGACAGCCCACAAGTTATTAGTGTATGATGAATGTAATTATTGTCTGTGCCCGGCCTGGGTGGCCGAGCAGTTCTAGGTGCTACAGTCTGGAACCGCTCGACCGCAACGGTCGCTGGTTCGAATCCTGCCTCGGGCATGGATGTGTGTGATGTCCTTACGTTAGTTAGGTTTAAGTAGTTCTAAGTTCGAGGGGACTGATGACCTCAGAGGTTAAGTCCCATAGTGCTCAGAGCCATTTGAACCATTTTATTGTCTGTGTTTGTTAATACTTTCTGTTTCTTCTTCAAAGGTATATGTCCTTAAAATATTTGTTTACATTTGTGTGCTCATGAGAACAAATAAACTGGGCAAATCCGCACTTGTTGCATCCATTCCGTAGTTAGATCATCCCTGCCCCTGTCATTTCATAAATTGTGCAACACGGACACCAAGAGTCTATTTACAAGGGGCCTTTTTGTGTCATCCATTGAGCAAAAGTATTACATTACATATTTGAACAGTGGGAGAGTTCTCACTTCCGGAAAGTCAAAATGGGATCAGGCATTAAGTTGACAAGTTAAGCCGAGATTCTCGACAGTCCACCTGCTGTCTAGGTAACATATTAAAGCCTAATATAACAGGGGATGTTCATCAAATAATCCTCTGTTTCTTTTCATGTTAGTTCTTGCTTTGCGAATTTTTATATGTCCTTCTTGCAATTTGTTCTGTATCCCTTTCGTGTTTTGGTGTTATCTATTGAGTCCGTTGTTGCATAAACTAGCATTTCAACGATTCGAAGAGTATTTACACTGTTAAACCGGAACATTGTGGCTACTGACCACCGCGAGGTTGGATGTCGCCTAACAGCGTTGTGGGAATGTAACGCGGTAAGGAAAGTTTATAAACAGAGCAGAGACGGATGGACCAATAATTCCAGCAACAACACGGGCCGAAAATGGAGAAATCCACTGACATAAGCATGTTTGGCTAAGGCCATGTTATTTCTTACCCGGAGCCCCTGAACGAGTATCTCGAAGACGGCGAATCTGGTCGAATGTTCACGTGCTACTGTCTTGAGCATCTACGGGGAGTGGTAGAAGGGGAGTAAAACTACCACTAGGCGCTAAATGGTTGGACGTCTACGGCTCTACACAGAACGTAGAGTTCGGAGGATTGCGTACTCTCTATCGTAGTACAGGCAGATGTCTGTGGAATCTCTGGCGGAAAAGCACAATGTTGGTGCAACTGGAAGTGTTTCAGACCATTCCATTCAACGCACCTTGTTGACCATTGGGCTCCGAAGCAGACGATCCCTACGTGTTCCCATGCTGACCAAACGACATCGTAGTTATCCTTGCAGTGAGCACTGCATCAGGGGGTTAGAGCACTGATTAATGGAAACTTGTCTCCTGGGCAGATGAATCACGTTTATGGTTGCTCTATGCCGATGGTCATTTTTATGAACGCCGTCATTTAGGTGAACGGCGGCTAGAAATGTGCCCCGTACCACGGACGCAGGCTGATGGGAACACTATTACGCTATGATAGACATTCCCTTGAACTTGCATGGGACATGTGGTAGTAATCGAAGACACGCTGCGGACCACCTGCACCCCTTCATCCTTGATGTTTTCCCTGACGGAGATGTCGTCTTTCAATAGTCCGTATCTCAGAGCCAGAATTGTGCAACAGTGGTTTGAGCAGCATGATAGTGAACTCACGTCAATGTCTTGGCCATCAAATTTGTCTCATGTGAATGCGGTGGGAGTCATCTAGGTCGTTATAAGGCGCCTTGACTGCTTACACAAATCATCGGCCCGTGTTTTACGGGAAGTATATTACTTGTGGTTAGAGATCCGCTGCCACATATCTCCACCATCCTACTAACGAACTGTATAACTGATGATACGCAGAATTGATGACGTATTGCGTTCCGAAGATGGCCCAACAAACCATTAAGCATGTGCTCTTAATATTTTATCTTGTCAGTGTATATGTGTACGTTTGCTAATTTCTTTACGGTAGAACAGAGAGATAGTGTTAGTTCTGATTCGGATGAAACTTAGGCTCATGAGGACGTGCAGCAAGATCAGAATCCGGGGAGAGTCTTAGGTTATTTGCGAGCGTAAGGTTACAGAGGACGTTAAGTACGAACCTATGAAAATAAAAGAGGAGCACTTGGCGCTACAGACAATGCAGTTGAATGTTCACGGGGAACAAGGAAGTCAGGG
Organism: Schistocerca cancellata; assembly: GCF_023864275.1. Lineage (NCBI taxonomy): Eukaryota > Metazoa > Arthropoda > Insecta > Orthoptera > Acrididae > Schistocerca > Schistocerca cancellata. The sequence goes on along the minus strand of NC_064627.1, from coordinate 906,324,848 downwards.
TGTAATGTCACTCGCATTCACTAAAATCTAAAGAAGTCAGTATTCAATTCCTAGCATTGACTGCGTTTGGAAATAACGTGAGTTTTTGTCTTAATGTAGACACCCAGATGGCTGTTAGCTTCGTGACCTTTTGACCATACAGCAGCAGCAGTCATCGGAATCTGACAAGCCAGACTGTATGGTGCTGCCACATAGTGACAAATGCTGTAAATAATTCCGCAAAATTTTCTTATACACTGAAGAGCCAAAGAAACTGGTACACCAGCCTAATATCGTGTAGGTACACCGCGATCACGCAGAAGTGCCGCAACACGACGTAGCATGGATTAGACTAACGTCTGAAGTAGTGCTGGAGGGAAATGACACCATGAATACTGCAGGGCTGTCTATAAATCCGTAAGAGTACGAGGGAGTAGAGACCTCTTCTGAACAGCACGTTGCAAGGCATCCCAGGTGTGCTCAATAATTTTCATGTCTGGGGAGTTTGGTGGCGAGCGGGAATGTTTAAGCTCAAAAGAGTGTTCCTGGAGCCACTCTGTAGCTGTTCTGGACATATGGTGTGTCGCATTGACCTGCTCGAATCGTCCAAGTCCGTCGGAATGCTCAATGGACATGAATGGATGCAGGTCATCTGACAGGATGTTTATGTATGTGTCACCTGTTAGAGTCGTATCTAGACCTATCAGGGGTCCCAAATCACTCCGACTGCCCACGCCCCTCGCCATTACAGAGCCTCCATCAACTTGAACACTCCCCTGCTGACATGCAGGGTCCGAGGAGTCACGTCTTGCGCAGTTGTTAGATCGGTTACTGCTGCTACACGTTGTCTCCATACCCGTATACGGCCATCCAGTCGATACAATTTTAAACGAGATTCGTCCGACCAGGGAACATGTTTCCAGTTATCAACAGTCCAATGTCGGTGTTGACGGTCTCAGCCGAGGTTCAAAGCTTTGTGTTGCGCACTTATCAAGGGTACACGAGTATGCCTTCGACTCCGAAAGCCAGTATGGAAGATGTTTCATTGAACAGATCGAATCCTGACACTTGTTGATGGCCCAGCATTGAAATCTGCAGCAATCTGCGGAAGGGTTGCACTTCTGTCACGTTGAACGTTTCTCTTCAGTCGTCATTGGTCCCGTTTTTGCAGGATCTTTTTCCGTACGCAGCGATGTCGGAGATTTGATGTTTTACTGGTTTCCTGATATTCACGGTACACTCGTGAAATGATGTTGCGGGAAAATCCTCACTTCATCGCTTTCTCGGAAGTGCTGTGTCCCATCGCTCGAGCGCCGACTGTAACACCACGTTCAAATTCACTTACATCTTGATATCCTGCCATTGTAGTAGCAGTAACCGATCTGACAACTGCGTAAGACACTTGTTGCTATATATAGGCGATGCCGACCCCTCTCTAGGACGAATACCCGACGGCAGCGCCCTCGACACGAAGAGGACATAAGCGACGCGCCGCCTGGCCGCGGCCCAATTGAAGACTGGCTGTTCTACGACTTCCACAGCGTCATCAACAATAGGCACTTGTGTAGCAGCGACTTAGGAACTGTATTACTTCTCTTGTATTAATATTTGTTTATACTGAAGGGATTTCTTGTTTGTCTGTCGCCTTTTTTTTAAATTTGCAACACATCTGGTTAACACAAAGTTAAGTACTACATTTTTTTAACAAATTCATTAATACGATTTGCTTGAATTATTGCCTAGCGATCCGAGAAAGCAGGTTTCCTAGGCCCCCATATTTGACGAATGGGCAGGATACAAATTTGTCATCATTCAGCGGATGCACATTGATGAAATAATTCCAGCGGAACAGTTCCTTTCAGTATGTGATGATGAATTTAAAAGTGCACACAAAGCTTATGTTTCAGTCACACGTTCAGTAAACTCTTGCTTTTCAATTTAATTACTGTAAAGTGAACGACCAAAAATCTTCATTGGTAAATTGACATGTTGCCCAAACAACTACTTAAATGACCAGTCACCAAAGGGCACATTGTGCATTGTGTGCAATGCAGGCTGTTGGTAAATTTACTTGCCGTGCAACATATTATTTTAAGTGTTATATCATGCGTATTCCAAGTTGTATAGAGTTGTATGGAGCAACACTGGTTGTCGAGCAGCTACTATATGCGATAATTATCGTTTCAGTCAGGTGCCTCATGGTTAAATGTAAGTTATTCGTAAATGGGAAACGACTAATGAAGAGAAATGCGGCGACTGTGAAAGAACATTAATCGCGTATTAGTATCCGGAACATAACCCAAATTTCAGTTTACTGTGGTTCAAAAATTGAAAGAATTAGGTTACAAATTACAAACAACGGGCAGCGGAGGGGGAGGGGGGGGGGGGAATGACGTGAAGTCTTTCTTGGCGGGAATGCAAACGTTAGTGACGTCGAAAATAACACACTAGGATCAGAGTGTGTAGGTCACTTGACAGGAAAGCAGGAGGTCACAGATTCGACCAATGAGATTCTGAAGAGGCAGTTAGTTATCGTTTAGATAAAGATGATGTAAAATCGAGGCAGAACTAAATTCAAGTGTGATTTAACTGCAGTAATAAGCATGGTGCAGGCAATGACAATGTAGATCCTTGAATAGAATACATTACTGAAAAAATCGCTAAATGAACCATTAGATGAAAACATAGGGTTACAAAATAAGTGGAGTGCGAAAATCGACTCATTGAAAAGCATAGTGAATAAGACAATGAATGATGAGATCGATTCGATTGCTCATGGAGCCGAGGAATCAGAGGGTGAAAACATTGACTTGGTAACCAGTAAGTGGAAAACGCGTTGAAATCAAACACAAAAGAAGTTAATGGAAGGATATATCCCTTGTAAGAAGAGATGTGTATTTTTGAAGAAAAAGTAAAAGATATGAACGGTAAATTCAACTCACTTCCGCAGGATGAAGAGGCATTTTGTCAGATACGAATGATAAGGCAGACAACTAAATTTAAGGATTCAGTGAAAGACTGTATAATGTAATAATCGAAGTTCAAACACAACTGAGGCAGTCGGTATTTATATTAAAAGATGAAATTGATCCAAGTCCAAAGAGACAATGAAAAAATGATCGAAGAAATTGAAGAAGCAGTAGAGGACAAGTTGGTGATGACTGTATCTGTAAGAAATAACGATATTTACGACAGAAATAAAGTCTTAGCAGCGCATGTAAATCAACATATTACAGAAATCACACCGAAAGAAGTAGAAAAATTATGGTATGTAAGTGCCAACATATATAAGAACTTCAAAATAATTTCCTGTTTGGAGAGGCATGCCACAATCAGGTGAGGTCTGAATTAGAAAACCTTAATCCAAAATCTGCTCCCAAAAACCAAAAAAAATTTAAATCCGCCTTATAACTTTTATGAAAGCATGCAGAGGAATTCCTACACAATTTTCTTGGAAATACCTGATTCTGATACCGGAAACAAAGCTTAGTGGCGATGCTAGAAGTTGGGCAGTAAGTGACACTGAGAATAGTGGCACTTTAGAGGAATTTTTGACTTGAGATGAGGACGAAATTTGGTCATGGAGCAAACAAAGCGTGATACACTACGAATTTTTGAATGCAGCTCCACATGGGACAAATGGAGAAAACACTATGCGAACCTAATGGGAAGAACTGTATAGGTTGGTACTGTGTAAAAGGACTTGTGATTGTGGAGCACTTGTTACATGTGTGACACTGCAAATTACCATTGAATGTAAAGGGTTGCATTAATTTGGGGAATAGTGACAGAACAGCATTTTTGAGAAGAGCTGACGAACTTGAAGTGCGAAATGCAGCCATTGAGAACGAGTTCCACAATAACCAAAGTGAAGCTAATTACAACGACAGTAACAGTAATAGAGATGACAGAGACAGACTGCAGAGTGAGATCTATTAGGTTAGAAAGAGGTAGGAGAGGAGGTAGAGATTTTGAAACCACGGGAAATAACAGACCCAGGCCACCCCATAATGAAAACAATACAGAAAATGATGGCCTGCATCTGATTAGGGCCATACTAGAGCGGATATAATTGTAAGGAATTATAAAGACTATTACCATGAAAACGAAAGCCGTAACATAGGCAAAAAAAGACATAGAGATTAAATTATTGTTTTAAGAACAGGTACAAATAATGTTTTTCTTTGTGTGACAAGGATATAAATAAGTGGGAAAATAGAGACTGGGAAAATAGAGACTGGGGTTCAAAATTAAACTGTGTGCATAGTTTGCCAGAAGTACATAGAGAAAAGGAAGCACAGGAAAGCGTATCGGGCAGATATAGGTGGAATCCTGCCAATAAATATGGGGTAAGAGAATAACACCCATAGTAAAACTAGTGTACCAGGAAAGGAAAACATTTAAATCTTGGAAATATCTAGGAAGACTAATTGATAGGAGTACTAAGGCACAAGTTGGAGGTGCATTTATAGAGGGCAAGAAGGATAATGGGGCAAATGTAGATTTTAGTTGCTGGATACAGGAGTCATGAATTAATGATTTAATTGAATATGAGAAGAGGAAGGAGAAGATCTTGGGAACAGCTGTGAGAAAATATAAGAGCCGAGTATAATGAGAACAGAGGAAGGTATCAGAGGAAGTATTGAGAATTATAATAAAGTGGGGGTTAACATGAGTATTTCAGCGATAAAAGTGAAGATGGTGACAGTGCCTTTGAGGGATATGAAGATGATGTGAGAGATGTGGTTGTTCGTGTAATTAGTCTTTAACAGGATAATGTAAATGCTAATTACATGAAAGTATTATAAGATGCTGTTCTAAAGGTAAGATGGAACAGCTTAGTTAAATAAAAAGGGATAAGGGAAAATTGAACTAAGTTGAAAAGAAACCAAGAAAGAGATAGATAAAGAAGTTGTAGAGAGTCAACCAGAGAGATAACAGTAAATTTATTAATAAACACCCTATTTTAGATACCAAGGACGAAATGGAAGATGTAGATGTTGAGAGAAGTCCAATTATTTTTATGCATATAGATGAACATAGTAACAACATGAGTGGAGATGAAGAGAGTAAATATGACACTGAAGAGGCTGACTTAGATTAATTTGAAGCAGAAGATGGGAACAAAAATTCTTCAAGAAGAACATGTAATCAGAAGCCGACTCAAACCCTCAAACAAATATAGTAAGTCAGACCGAGGGATGTTTGCAGGTTGGACTGTTGAAGCTATAGAAGAAAATCTTTTAAAGGCTGAGGACAATGATTCCTAAATGAAGATTGGACAACCTTTGACTAATGCAGAATTAAAAGATATGAGAGATGGTGCTTCGCTAGAAATTGGCAGTGAAGTGACAGTTATTACAAAGACCTTGAGGAAACATTAGTAAACAAGAATGCACATGCAGAATTGTCGGTATCATGATTAAACGTAATAAGTACCACAGGTAAGTTCAGCAAAGCTGTTAAGAATCAAGTGTATTTTTCAGATAACATGGGAACATGCAATTTAAAAAAAAAATATTCTTAGTGAAACCAAATTGGAATGTTAATATTGCTTTTGGCTCTAACTGGATGAACAGGAACCATGAATTCATAAACTGTGAAAAGGGATTAATGCTGTTTAGAAATACAAGTATGGAAAAGAGAGAAAATGTTGCTGGACATGCTACAAATGTGGGTGAACCAAGTGGTTTCTTTAAAATAACAGACGTACCTCTTGATGATCGCTGGAAAGAAAAAGACAATGAAAAGTTTGTAGACGAAATCTATATATATAACGGGTGATCAAAAAGTCAGTATAAATTTGAAAACATAATAAACTACAGAATAATGTAGATAGAGAGGTAAAAATTGACACACATGCTTGGAATGACATGGTGTTTTATTAAAACCGAAAAAAAAACAAAGTTCACAAAATGTCCGTCAGATGGCGCTGGACAGCAAAACGTCAGTGACTGCGCATGACAATCGTGTATGAAAGGAGCTGTAATGAGAAAGAGAATCAGATGCGCCAGCAGTCGCAGCATGTTGACGTTACCTGAAAAGGCGCTTTTAGTGAAGCTGTTATATCAGAATGCGGAATGTACTAGTTCAGCGTTACAATCCTATCGCCATAGGAAGGGGACTCGAGCGGGTAAAGGTCCGTTGACAAATGCAGCTGTGGCGAGAATGATTTCGAAGTTCGAAGCCACGGGTTGTTTAGACGATAGACCCCGTAATGGCCGACCGAACACAAGGCGTAATGCTGCTGAGACAGTTCAGGTAGAACTGGAGACTGTAGCGGGTTCGTCTATGCACGGGGATGTCAGCGCTCGTGCAGTCGCACCGGCATTCCATACACTACTGTTTGGTTGGCACTTAGGCGTACCCTCCGATGCTATCCGTACAAAATCCATCGGCATCATGAACTGTTACCTGGCGATTTAGTGAAGCGGAGGGCATTTACGGTGTGGGCGTTTCAAAAGTGACGGAAGATGACGATTGGTTGAGTAATGTATTGTGGACCGACGAAGCTCATTTCACGCTCCGAGGGTCTGTCAACGCCCACAACTGCAAAATTTGGGCTACCGAAAATTCTAGAACTGTTGTGGAAACTCCATTGCACGACGAGAAAGTCACGGTATGGGTTGGATTTACCACATCTGCCATTATCAGGCCTTTTTTCTTCGAGGAAATGCGTGATTCTGGTTTTGTAACTGCTACCGTGACGGGTGAGAGGTACGCCGATATGTTACAGAATCGCATCATCCCCAGCCTGGCTGATAAATACCTGCTGGAACGTACGATATTTATGCAGGATGGCGCTCCACCCCATATTGGTAGACGCGTGAAAGATCTCTTGCGCGCGTCGTTTGATGATGATCGTGTGCTCAGCCGCCACTTTCGTCATGCTTGGCCTCCCAGGTCCCCAGACCTCAGTCCGTGTCATTATTGGCTTTGGGGTTACCTGAAGTCGCAGGTGTATCGTGATCGACTGACATCTCTAGGGATGCTCAAAGACAACATCCCACACCAATGCCTCACCATAACTCCGAACATGCTTTACGGTGCTGTTCACAACATTATTCCTCGACTACAGCTATTGTTGAGGAATGATGGTGGACATATTGAGCATTTCCTGTAAAGAACATCATCTTTGCTTTGTCTTACTTTGTTATGCTAATTATTGCTATTCTGATCATATGAAACGCCATTAGTCGGACATTTTTTGAACTTTAGTATTTTTTTGGTTCTAATAAAACCCCATGTCATTCCAAGCACGTGTGTCAATTTGTACCTCCCTATCAACATTATTCCGTGACTTATTCAGTTTTCAAATTTATACTGACTTTTTGATCACCCGGTATATCTGGATAAAGAAGATTTATTTCGGAAAAACATAGATGGAATCAACGAGATTACTGAGGGTTGGTTCAAATGGCTCTGAGCACTATGCGACTCAACTTCTGAGGTCATAAGTCGCCTAGAACTAAGAACTAATTAAACCTAACTAACCTAAGGACATCACACACATCCATGCCCGAGGCAGGATTCGAACCTGCGACCGTAGCGGTCGCTCGGTTCCAGACTGTAGCGCCTAGAACCGCACGGCCACTCCGGCCGGCTGATTACTGAGGGGCAAAAGTCTGAACCATACCGAACCTCAGAGGAAAATGAGCGTATGTTTTCAGAGCAACCAGGAGAACGTGACTAATATACCTCATTCAAATGCCTATTGCCCTTTTTTTTCCTCAATTCAAAAATAAAAATGGAGTAAGAAATATAGCGGACATAAAGCTACATAAGAAACGAATGCTGGGGCGAATGAATTTAGTAGGTACAAGTCTACGAATAATTAGAGTCTGTGTAATTACTAAAATAGTGGAAAAACATAACAGAGAAACGACTGAGCAAACTGCTAGAATAGATTCAGGACAGTCTTCTGAAATGGACTATAGATTATACTGCAAAAACCTACACTTATTTCCGATATCGGATTTTTATTAATTTGTTAATGTACATGTAAACAGTAGGGGGCATCTAATAGTAAGTGGTGGACTGGATAGTTACTCATATTGCCCTTAAAATAATAGGATATCAGGTGTATTTTCTTTGCCAGTTTTATATGAGAAGTACAGACGCAGGTGTTTTATGTTTCACACTCTTAGTATAAGAACAGAGTGTTATTGACATTGTTTTTGGTACAGAGCATTAATTATTGGAAATAAGTGTGCACAAGTTCTGACTTCTTTTGTTTTATTATGATGATCAATTTTCCCTATGTAAGTTGCCAGAGTAAAATTTTTGTATTCAGAGCAGATGGTTGGTGTAAGTTTGATTTAGTTAAAATGTAAATGTATATAAAATGATGAATAGTATAATATTACATAATGATTACACATGAGGCCACTTACATGCTAATACTGTTGTAAGTTTGGTTTTGATATGTTACTGGAAAAATATTGATTAGTTGAAAGTCGTCAGAAATAAGGCTTGTACATAAATACAAAAATAAATAGATTTCATTTATGGAAAACATGTAGAGAATACTGAACATATCTCTTCAGCAGAGTGACAGAAATGTTAAAATTTAGGAAATGATAAAAGCATAAAAGTTAAAATACTGTTGGATACTACTATGAAGATGGATCGAATAAGATATTGAAGTAAATATTTCCTGCCTTATCTAAAAATTTGGACTTGGTTTTAGTTAATAATGTAATTAGTTAGCATCTGGTTACAATGACGGAGTTAGACTTCAGTAAGCTGTACAAACACTTACACTAATAGGGGATTTAGTAATAAACATACATGTCCCAAATGCATTTCATGTGTTAATTTTGAGAACCCGTGGTGAAACAGAGATGAATGTCTAGCAGTACACATATTATCACAACCACAAAAATTCTAAAAAGTTAATATTCATTTCTTTGCATCAGTTACATCTGTAAATTGTGAGAGCGCCTCTCTCAATGCAGGTGGCCAGATGGCTAAGCAGCAACAGTACGAATTAATGGGAGACTACAGGCAGAAATATATGGTGCTGTATGATGTTGTCATCTACTCACAAGTGTTGTACACAATTAACTACATGGACTACTATGTTTCAAATAGTATTTCTTCATAAGAAATACGGTTAACACCTAGACAATGTTGTGTAAAAATTAGTTAAGTGTATGTCACTGTGAAAGTATAAATTCAAATAATGGGAGACTGAAGGCTGTAAACAGAGAATAGCAATGTGCTTCAGTGAGTGGAAGTACTGTTAGACTCAAATGATATCCCACCTCTCCAAGAGTGTCCTTTGTGAGTGTTCTTAGCAAAGTCGTGAAGTGTGCTCGTTAATCAGCAGGAATGAACACAGCCTCCAATTTACTGTGTATAAAATGCTACTTCCAACTTATCAGTTATATCACAGCAGTTCCCACCGTCATGGATCGCATTAGCCGAGTTTCGTAGTTGTATAATAACCAGGTAATGTAATGATGGAATTGGCCAGATGTTTGACTAACTAGATAAGGAAAGCAGTAGATTACAAGGAATGTTAGCTGTTGGATGGTGCCAAATACCTAACTGCAGTTGTCAGAATTGCATATCATCTACAAAAGAAGCACAAGAGTGCTAATTGACATGACTGAAAGTCTTAAGTAATTTACCACAAATGCTGTGCAAACAGTGAACGAAAGAGACTAAGCAAGTAGATTGTAGCTGAAATACAGTGGAGGCGCAGATTAACCAATTGTCGGTAGAAATATATGACGGACTGATGGAAGCAACTGAGAACCTTACCATTAGTAATAGAAGGATATTATTACAAGAGGTTAAAAATACACAAGAGGGCTATGATGATACATGTCCAATAACTGTAAATGTGACTGACAAATTAAGGTTACCCCTCGTACATCAGAAGAAAATTTGCGTGGGTGCTACGCATAAATAGAATAAGGATGAAACTCGGAATGAAACTGCGGAGAAGACAAGCTTATCGCTCGGGCCGATTATGTATCCGTGATTACCAGTGTTCTCCATCTCGTCACACGGGAACTGACGGGCGCTATCCTTCAAAATGCAACCACGTGATGTCACACAAAACCGAGACGTTCGATTACAAGCATATATTTTTCGATACCTAAGTTCCGAGTGCACTGGGACAGTGGGATTGCACTAAGCCCGCACATTTGAATTGAACAACATCGTCATTTTTTACCTTCCACCAGGCGTCTCGGTCATAAACTCGAATTGTGACCGACTGAGGTAGCGCCGTGGTTTGCAGAAAAAAAGTGGTTCAAATGGCTTTGAGCACTATGGGACTTAACTTCTGAGGTCATCAGTCCCCTAGAACTTAGAACTACTTAAACCTAACTAACCTAAGGACAACACGCACATCCATGCCCGAGGCAGGATTCGAACCTGCGACCCTAGCGGTCGCGCGGTTCCAGACTGTAGCGCCTAGAACCGCTCGACCACTCCGGCCGGCCGAGGATGACAAGGGAAACTCGCTTCCGGCCATCATGATTTAGGTTTTCCATGATTTCCCTTAATCCCTGAAGGCAAACGCCGGGATGATTCTATTGCAAGGCCGTGGCCGCCTTCCTTCTCCATCCTTCTCTAATCCGTCTCTAATCACCTCGTTGTCGATGGGACGTTAAACACTAATCTCTTCCTCCTCTCTCGAACTTATGTGTAGGTACCTAGAGGCAGTGAGGTAGGTGGTTTGTAGAGGGTTTTCGACGCTGTATCATGTCAGACACGACATAATAATGAGTAGAAACTTTGGGGGATCGAATTTCAGCAGTGTGATGAGATTTTTCGAGGGTATACTCTGAAAGAACCAATTTCTCGACGTAGCATTCAGTTCTGCCGAAACTATCCGGCTCTGTTACAGAATCCTCTGGTAAACTACCATGTGATTTATGGACGATGTAGAGGACTTTGGGAGTCTACTACAGGAGCTGGAATTTGAGGGGAAAGGAGAAACCTTTAGGTGAAGCCGAGAGAGCCGTATCAAGTAAATATCAGCAACCAACCATACATGTACGGAAATCGCGATGTCTTATTTCGAACGCCGGTTAGAGGCAATTTTCAGCCCTACAGCCAACAACCTAGAAACCAGGGAAAAATTGGGAGCAGTTGGGCATGAGCCCCGTGGACAGACGGTCAAGATGGAGATCCGTTCAGCGGACCCACAGAGCAGTGCCAGGCATCACAACAATCACTCGGGGCGCACATGGGTGTGCATTTGGAGCAGCCTGCTATCAGTAATAAACTGACTCCAATCAGCTTAGCCGGCCGTTGGTGGCCGAGTGGTTCTAGGCGCTTCAGTCTGGAACCGCGCGACCGCTACGGTTGCAGGTTCGAATCCTGCCTCGGGCATGGATGTGTGTGATGTCCTTAGGTTAGTTAGGTTTAAGTAGTTCTAAGTTGTAGGGGACTGATGACCTGAGAAGTTAAGTCCCATAGCGCTCAGAGCCATTTATTTGAACCATTTGAAATCAGTGTAGTAAACTATTACGATATGACAGGTATTTTATTGGAACAAAAGACGAGTGTGAGTGCTAGCAATGTACTCACAGTGATTACAGTGTCAGTAGGCAAAATGAGCTAATGCGTTATTTCTTACAGCAAGGTCGACCACCCGTAAGTGGCTTAAAAGAAATATGAGGAATTCGCAGCTGACCTCTGTTGTCATTAAGGAAGATAGAGGCTAAAGGGGCTATTGTCGGTTGGAATGTAGATGTGAGATAACAAGCTGGGTTTGATTTTCCTGTCAGTGTTTAAAGAGACTGATAATGGAATGGATTAATTTTTGTACATTCTTTCCTTTTGCTACCAGTTACTCTACACATGTATCTATGATAGTCTATAATACATTTTTTGTTCCGTATTATGAAATGTGAATATGTCTGGCTTTACATGAATCTCTTATTAATTGAGTATGCAAAATTTCAATCTATGTTTCCGTATTATGAAATGTGAATATGTCTTGCTCTACACGAATCTCTTACTAAGTGAGTATGCAAAATTTCAGCCTATGTTTGACATTTTTTGTAATGCTCTGTTAAATGTACTGTGTAAAACCAATTGTAATATGTAGAACTGCCGGATAAGCTGTGAGGCATGAATGATATCGATAGTTGCAGGCGAACAGGGACAGTCAGTCGAAGTGCAGTGGCGTGGCGTGTATGCACATGTGAACCGTGCAAGTACCGCTCGGAGCTTTCATCTCTGGGACATGGTTTGAGCTGAATTTTGACGTAAGCACTGTAAAAGAAAATGTTAGATTATTGGAATACAGCTAACTTCGCACAGTGCTATGAACCACAGTGACAATATATCCGTGAGTAGTCCATGACTGTCGTCATTAACGCCCAACTGTTTTGCTTGTAACTCAGTTACATAAGCTTACACAGTTAATATGCAACTTAATGAGCTTCCGCGGGCGTTAGCATTAACTGTCGCCTCGAATATTTTTAAACTGTTTATTATCTGTGAAACTGGTTCACCAGAATTGGGTACAAGCGATCGTGATAAGGGCGCTAAAGGCAGATGGGCTGTAGGTTCGCGATCGGTGAGCTAAAGTGAATGCTACGTCGTTCTGAAAGTGTACACAGGATGTTGATAACGGAATCGCGTGTGTGAGAAACATTATAGTCTCGTGAATGCTTACTTCGATCTGCGTACCAACAGTTGCGTTAGTCCAGCCTGTCACCAAATGAACGTCACAGAAGATAATATTACTGCCTGTGGAGTCAGATACAAAACAAGTGGTCACATCTACTGCATTTTACAACGCATGGAGCTGTTTCAATCACTCCGCCTGTACTAACGAGCCATCATTGACATCACATCGCACCTACCGCACACAGATAAGCTGTAGCTTAAAACATTCTCCCCTTATAAAGACTCAAAGCAATTCACATGGTTTCAACTGCAATTTTTTTTTCTTTTATGAAAAGCATTGTAGTTTCCGTATGTTTATATTTTTGGCCCACTTTAGCTGTCGTCTTGCTAATTGCTATCTCCATTTTTCTCTTTTGTTTTGTTGTAGCTGTTATTGCATGAGTTTGAATGAGTCATTTGGAGGAGTGTGTTTACCAGGCACATTTACGAGTTTTGTTGTAATATTCAGTAACTAGTGTAAGTTGTGGCATGTGCCATAGTACTCTTGAGTGGCGACCAAAAATAGCAAGGGACTTTAAATTTCACAGCTGTATAAGTACGTGAACTGTGTTTACGGTAAGGTTTGTTGACTGATTTGGGGGAAAATACTTGTAAGTTACTCCTGTCTACATCTTTTGAAATACAAGGAGTACCCAAATATACAATTACTTTCAGTTGTCCGTCGCTGATATTCTACTGGCGCAGCTAACGCTGATCATTGTACGCATTTATTTTGCCTATGAATACGCACTCCCTGCTCTTGTTCTCCTGTGTATTGACTACGCACGTACGTGTCGCTGCTGTGATCATTAGACAACTTACACCCAATTTTTTGCACATTTAATGAGTCCATTTTTTGGTTTTATAAATCTATTGATATGTTTTTATTTATATTTTCAGATATGCTGATGGTGCCAAGCTCAAAAAGGTCATCAATGTTAATTAATTTGCATGTGACCAAGGCATTGACTTTTATACATAAATCCGATACGAAGGTCACAGGTCCCCTACGCAAGTCCAGACGGCTTAATTGAGGGAGAAAGGTTTTATTACTAGCTGTTGTAACAGACTTCCGTCATTATTGGATTTTTGTCGTCAATAATCAGTGAGTTAGTGCCTTTTGACAGAGATGGTATCACAAATCTACATAATCGGCATATCAGGGAAATAGGATATACACCGATAGTGGTTGAATATAATTAGTGATTGCATTCAGAGGAAACCCACATTGAGTCCAAAAACAATACGAATTCATATTTTCCTTTGCTCAAAGAGTTTCCGCCTCTCGATTCACATGAAGCTGTGCCCTTGTATTTTTCAGGTGTGACATATGGTAGTGGAGTTACAGCTTGCTTCTTGACAATCTCGGATATTAGGCTACAGGACGAATATGTTTCTGTGCTGTGTAACAAAAAAGGATGTAGAGTTTCGCATTAATAGGCGTGGGGAGTGTACGCAACGAAACAGTGTTGTCAAAATTGGAATAATAGATATAGCTGTAACAAAGGGCTCGTTGCTGAGCTATATATTAATTATCTACCAACATATTTCCAGGATTCCGACATTGTTCTCTTTGCTTATGATGCAAGTATTATAATCAAACCTATCAATGAAAGTTAAGTACTTGAATCTGTAAATAATATTTTGTTGAAAATTAATAGTAGTTTCTCTTAAAAAGGGATATCACTCAACTTAGCTAAGACCCAATATATGCAACTTCGTGTTGCACAAGGCCTGACTATACGATCGGAAATAATAAGCAATATCGGTTTGTGGAGATGAAAATACCTCAATTTTCCTTCTTTCATGCAATAATGCCTTATGGTTGAGGAAGAAAGTGTTTCTTAAAAAAATGGGTAATAAGGATAATATCTGGTACTTACTCTAGAGCAGGCTGTTCCAACCGAGCTCCACAGAGCCGGAGCGCTCCGGAGCGCTCACTGCGACAGCTCGGAGCCCGCGTGGAGGGGGAAAGCGAATTCCCTGCCCCCTGGACGCATGCAGCCGCAACTGACGCAGTAATCCGTGTTCAATGACAGCTATGACTAGCCACGGGAGCCCTGTACCTCTGTTGGAGGATACCTTTCTATTCATTGAGATTTCGTGTTCTGTAATGCGTTTATAATTTTCAGGTGAATGAAAGCGGAGAAAATACTACTGAATCTGCAATTCGTGAGAGCTACAGGGTCGCTCACATCATTGCGTCGAGTGACAAGCTGTTTTCGGTGGAACCACTCGTAAAATAGTGCATGGTAGCAGTTACAGAATGTTAGCATCCAAGGGAGGTGCAGGCAATTGAGGGGGTTTGCCTGTCGAAGCAAACAATGTCTCGTCAAATCCTCGACATGGCAGCGGATTTAGAGACACAGCTCAGGGAAAAGGCGGAGGGCTTTGTTGCATTTTCGCTAGCGCTTGACGAAAACACCGACATATCGGACTGTGCTCAGCTTGCAATCTTTGTGTGTGGTGTCGACATGGAGCTGCAAGTAAGTGAAGAACTCTTGGATGTGGTACCACTCGATTACACCGCAACAGGACCTGACATTTTTGAAGCTGTTTGTGAATCAGTGGACAATATGAAATTGCCGTGGGATAAGCTCCATTCTGTAGCAACAGACGGTGCACCACAAATGATCGGGCGTCACCAAGGTTTTGCTTCTCGTTTGAAAAATAAGCTCAGGGACGAATTCGGGAAAGACATTTTCACTCTTCATTGTTTTGTTCACCAAGAGGCACTGTGTGCTGAAACAGTAGAGCTAGGTGGATTATGAAAGATGTCGTGAAGTGTGTGAATTTTGTGCGGCGTGACGGTATGAATCATCGCCAATTCAAAGGATTCCTGTGAGATATGGAAGCGGAGTATGGGGATATACCTTACTACAGTACAGTTCCTTGGCTAAGTCAGACAAAAGTTCTTTATGTTTTCTTTGCCATTCGTGAGGAAATATCCCTTTTTCTCGAAATGAAAGGGGAAGAAATGCATTGTCTGAAAGATATAAAATGGATATCAGACCTGGCGTTCCTAGCTGACATAACTATGCCTCTGAATAATTTAAATCTGTCATTGCAAGGCAAAGGGCAGCTAATCGTTGACATGCATGACCAGATCAAAGCGTTCATGGAAAAGTTACGCTTATTTGAGAGGCAGATGAGTAATGGACATTTAACGTTCTTGTATCGTCTTGCTTCTTTAAAACTACTTTAATGTACTACTTTCGGCGATTACCAAGCAAAGTTAAAGCAGCTCATCACGTCGTTTGAAACACGATTCCGAGACCTCACTAGTTTGGAAATGGAACTTAAGGTGTTCAGCACTCCTTTTTCAGTTTCCCAGATGACTTGTCATTGTCACTTCAATTGGATATTATTGATTTGCAAAATTCAACTTTGTTGAAAGAGAGGTACTACAACACGTTGAATTTGTCACGATGGTATCGTTCATTACAGCAAAAAAATTTCCCAAGCTTCACAACAATGCCGCTCAGATCATATGCATGTTTGAATCTACGTATTGTTGTGAGCAGCTTTTCTCAGCAATGAAAACAGTAAGAAGTAAGGAACGATCATTTCTTCAGGATGCAACAATGAAGGCCATCCTCTGCATTAACGCTGCGAACACTTTGACGCCTTATATTTCCGATCTTGTACTGAAAAGAAAATGTCAAGCTGCAGAGGCCCAATAAATGTAGTATGCAATTTCTTGTAAAACAGTTGTTTCTTATTTATTTCCTGAACATCGTATTTCCTGGTGTAGCACGTCACCACGTCTTAGCAGCTAAGAGTATGAGGTTATCGATCTTGTAAGACGCAGCTGGCACATCAAAACGCTTGCCTTGCCGCCTGCCTCAGCCAGCCGTGCCACGTGCCGGCGCGCCGGCCCACTGGAATGGTCACAGTGAGCGACACGGCTCGCTGGAGCAGGGAGCGCTCCGTGGCTCACAACGGAGCCGACGAGCTGGAACAGCCTGCTCTAGAGTCTTTTGTACACAGTGAGGCACACTGAAAAATGGTCTGACAGTACATTTACTTATGAAATTTGTTGTCAAGTATCAATCTCAGTTCAAAAATAAAAATGGAACAGGAAATAATAGGAAAAATAAATGACATTTACCATTCTCCATTCAGCTTTTGTATGTCTAAAAGTCTTTGCTGAAGAGGAAACAGAGAGAGAGAGAGAGAGGGGGGGGGGGGCGGGAGGGACAGAGATAATGAGGGAGGGAGAGAGAGAGAGAGAGAGAGAGAGACTGGTTATAGTTAAGTACAAATCACTGTATGAGTGAAAGTACAGTTGAAGCATGGCGATTGTTAGTGACAGATGAAATGCTGCAGATTATTGTCACTTACACGAGCGATGAAATTCCTCGCAAACGTTCTTCAATCAGATACCCGGAAAATTACCATACCACTAGAAATATTGTAGAGCTAAGAGCTGCCTTTGGACTCTTGTATCTCTGCGGTGTAAACAAGGCTGCTCACACAAATTTAGAACTTTGGTCTCCTAAATTTGGCAATGCCCTGTTTCGCGCTACAAGGTTACAAAGGTGATTTCAATTTTTGACAATTGCCTAAGATTTGATGACAGAGCAACCCGCATTTGGACTATATTTATTGACAACTGCAAATCGCTATAAACTCCTTTCGAATACTGTGCAATATGAAATGAAATGATCGTATGGCATTGTTGGCCGGAGGCCCCATTCGGGTTCGGCCACCAAGTGCAAGTCTTATTTCAGTCGACGCCACAAGATGAAATAATGATAAGGACAACACCGCACCCACCCCATGAACGGAGAAAATCTCCAACCAGCTAGGGAATCGAACCCGAGCCCACTGCATGGGATGCAAGCACGTTGCCACTCAGCTAAGTAGGCAGATACTGTACAGTAGACAAGCAACTAATGAGCTTCCGTGGCAGATGCCCATCCAGAATATATAATCAAAGCTGGACTAATATGGAACTAAGATTTTGATGCTGAATGTTTCCAAGACTTGCTACATGCTAAACGCTATTCCATACATTTGCAAGGTAGTAACAGAAAAAAAGAAGCTGTTCCATCTTATTATGTGAGGAAGTTAGCCGGCCGGGGTGGCCGAATGGTTCTAAGCACTACAGTCTGGAACCGCGCGACCGCTACGCTCGCAGGTTCGAATCCTGCCTCAGGCATGGATGTGTGTGATGTCCTTAGGTTAGTTAGGTTTAAGTAGTTCAAAGTTATAGGGGACTGATGACCTCAGAAGTTAAGTCCCATAGGGCTCAGAACCATTTGCACCATTTTGAGGAAGTTATCAGAACAAATTCATGGCACTAATAGGAACCTGACTGTTGACAGCTGGTTTTCGTGAGTTCCTCTTTAACAGACAATGATTCAAAACTATTATTTGACAATGTTGGGAACTGTAAGAAAAAATAAACCTTAAATACCACTATCATTTTTACATTCTCAAAATGTTGGAAAAACACAATTTGCCTTTGATGTGAATAAGATGGACCTGTCACATGTCCCAAAACAAGAATATATCTATACTCTTGCTGTCTACCATGCACTACTCAAACAATATCGACCAAACAACAGGAAAACATGAAATGATACTTTTATACAATGAAACAGAAGATGGTTCTGACACTTTTGATCAGCTGTGCAAAACTTACACCACTACACATGCAACAAGAAGATGGCCTATGAGGGTTCGCTGTGGCATTTTGGATCAAAGTGGGATAAACACCATGGTTTACCCTTTACAGCACTGAACTAAGGAACCCATGAAGAAAATTCCCACATGAACTGGCATGGACCTTAATTGCGCCTCAGTTAAGGGCTGGACTGAATATACCTATACTACAAAGGAATATGAAGAGAACTCTAGATGAAATATTGGAAATAGATACTGTGGCACCAGACAGACCAGAAAAGTGAGCTGTTCACTAGGTTCAAGAAAAAGGCATAGAAAAACAAGAATGTGTTGCCAGTATTGTAAAAGGGTGAACTGTGATGAACATAGAGCCCTGATTTGTACCGTATGTGCTCACTGACAGTACAAATGGCTACTGATACAATAGTTACATTTCTTCACGTGATTCAAATATACATTAGTTTCATCATTCTTACGCGTTTTTACACAAATATGTTATAATAGTAATTTTGTAAACACACTATACCAAAATATCCTGTAAAAATCGAATAATGCAATATATTAAATTACATTGTTTTACTTTATACATTCAGGTTAAGTTTCATGTTGAATTTATACACTAAGAAAAATGTATGAGAAACTCATTTTTAATGTAGTGTTGAAGTATAATATCTACCAAATTTTTAAATATCGTTTATTACTCCTTCTAAAAACTAAATAAATTCAAGAAAAACACTCTGTTGCATTGTACAAATTCAAATATGAGAAAGCTAAACATAAAGAAATACAAAAGATTATTTATTAATAATACTACACACATTTTATAAATACCAAGCGTTACTCACTTTTATAATAATAAAATAATCACCACCGGTAACTACATTGTTACTTACAGTGTCCCATATACATAAGACAGTCCATTGTGTACATGAATGTGCCTGGAAAACAAAATATATGATAACATATTACTGGGGTCCAGCGGACCCCAGTGTGAGATGAAAGGTAATCCAAATCAAGTGTGCAGTGAGAGGGTTAAAATATGTCCTAATGATCGCCAGCCTAACTAGGCAATGAAACAGTGAAGTACTGGAGAAGTAGAAGTATGAATTTTGCCTACTTTCTTGCTGCTCTTTTAAGTTACTTCTTAAAATAAATATTACACCACGTAAACAATGTTGGTGCAGACACTGGAATTATTTGACTACTACGCCCTTAAACATTACAAGGACTGACCTGTAGAAAAGCACTTTCAATAATCAACAAACTTAAACACTGAAATACTTAGATACTAAAGCACACGCTTTTAATACTGAACATTTCACTTCAAGAAAACCTCTTCCTTACTCGAATTTACTTTCGAAAGCTGTTACGCCTTGAACTAACTCTGTATAGTCATTTAACAGATTCTAGTAACTTTGATTCACTCTGACTGAAGTTTATGTAAGCAAACTTTTGCTACAACACTTAACAATAGTTAAGCAAACTTTTAAAACAAGAATAGTTTAACTTTATTTATATGTAATGTACTAAAACATGGATACAACAACTAAGACAACTTTACTTTAACTGTTGTTCAAGATGAAAATATTTACGGGATCCTTAACTATATGATGTAAAATTACATTTAAATTCTCTCTATCTAATTTACACTCTTCCACTACAGAGACAATTTCATTACTACAGGATTTAGTCCCTCGCATATATATCTCTTTATTTACACAAAAATAGTTTAAATGGTGCCTCTTTATATTAACTTGGTACTTCACAAGTCCTGAAGCAGGATACTCAGATTAATCAAACACCAAGAACAAACCATATACAGATGTATTATTAGGATGAAATAACAGGGTGAACCAGTTTCTTTAAAGTTAAAGGATGATTATTCAATAACAAAACACAGTTTAAATTAACGATTCGCACTGTATAAAAGTAAAATACCAAACAAAAGAAAATCTTATCTGGTGGCTGTAGGCTTGGGTGTGGCGAAAAATTATGGTGGTTACACTACCCTCAGCACGGCCTGCAAGTATCTTGCTGTATGGGCTCAGTTTCTCTTCTTGGAGTCGTTTTACATACAGTAGTCGCAGCTATGCCAAAAGCCATTTGCTGTCTTTATCCGACTCATTTTTGTGCCAATTTGCAGATACAGCTTCTCCTGCTTCACAAGGGTGTTGCTTCAATCACTGCTGCCTACAGACTGTATACAATGGAGAAGAGGGACAAATAGCATTAAGAGTAAATGATATATTGGTGACATGTGTATAGTGTTGCAGAACTTTTTAACAAACATTTTATAACTGTTACTGGAAAGATGGATTTGTCAGGTTATGTAGATGCTGCTATGAAATACCTCAGAGCAGACATTTCAAGTAACTTCCATAATATGAATTTGACCCTCACTACGACAGCAGAAATAATGTCCACCATAAAAACTTTAAAAATCAGAAACATCTACTGGGTATGATGAAATATCAAAAAAGCTAATTAAGGAATGTGATTCTGAGTTAAGTAACATATTAAGCTATCTGTGTAACCAGTCGTTAATCAGTGGAATATTTCCAGAATGGTTAAA